>NC_043007.1:62482054-62484554 GCF_006345805.1 Octopus sinensis | reverse complement strand
ATGAGGCCACCGCCATCAAGATAGCTATTGATACACGATCTGTATCCATTATAACCTTCAAACAAGGGAGGTCAGCCGCTTCACACTCCCAGTCCGACAGCTACAGACGCGTTTCGGGGTATTGCCCCTTGTCAATATAGCGCAGTCAGACCTGCAGGTGTCGCCACTGACGTCTCTGTTCGAAGGTTTCTATTTACCTAGTTTCAGTGGAATACATCCACTTGTTTTCAATAATAGAAATATTAAAATTACTAAGTCTCTATAAAAGAGATTACATGCATATATATACATATGGAAAAAAAGGTCAAGATAGAAAATGCTAAAATGATTTTATAAAAAACATTTCAGCACCGGTTTCAGTCATTAAGACTTTTTCAAGAATTTTAAACAGGTGAGATTTCATACATAATGATGGAAAACAATTAAATTTTGGAAAAATTAAAAGAAAAGTTTTTTAAAAGAATATTTGCATAGTGTTCAAATACAAGTGGCATTTTCCTTGTTTGAGCCTGTTTCTCTCTCTCATTTACTCTTGTGGGTTTGAGGTCGTTGTGAATTCTTGGTAGAGAAGAAGAAGAAGAAGAAGAAGAAGAAGAAAAGAAGAAGAAGAAGAAGAAGAAGAAGAAGAAGAAGAAGAAGAAGAAGAAAAAGGAGAGGAGGAGGAGGAGAATGTGGAAGTGCTATGACAGTATTATGTTGATTGGTCAACTGCCCTGAAAGTGACCCGCAGTGGATGGTAGTAGTTATTGAATTCCTGAAATATCTCTTTTGAATGTTTTGTTTATAAAATTTGTGTAGGTGTTATTCTAAACAGCAATAGTGGTAAAGTTAGGAAGGAGGTGGTGGAGAGGAAGAAGACAAAGAAGAAGAAGAAAGAGAAGGGAGAATAAGAAGGAATGTTAGTGCGTATATCAGGTTCTCTGAAGCACATGTGAAGTTGCTTTTCATGTGAAACGTTGTCTCAATCGGGCACCATTAATTCTCCCATGTAAATTCCAGATCAAAGCCATTACAGATGAACCTGAAACAAAGACACCTCAGGGAAAAAATGGCACTGGAAAAAATGAAAATGGAAATGTGTGTGCGTGTGTGTGTGTGTATGTATATGTGTGTATATATATATATATATACCTGTAATTTCAAGAAAATAGAAAATTGAGAAATATTGATGAACAAGAATTGACTGACATCAATTATTATTTATCAATTCAATACAAATAGACTGCATCCCATCTAACAGCTGTTTCTGCTTCCCATGTTTTATGGTATTGCCATTGATATACTAAAAAATATTTATCATAACTGATCTGAAACACGGAGCTTTATCAGAGTGAAGAATAAATAAAAAAGAAGAGCCTAGAGAACAAAAAGCAAATATTTTTATAATGTAAATAAATCTTTAATATGTCAATTGTATTTCTCTATTTACTTTGATATTCATATATTGAAATTATATCATTTTAAGTTCAGATTTTTCACTACTATATTGTGGTATCTAACTGAAGAATCAGTGAAAATTGGATGTTTTATATCCCTTTGAAGGAAATGATTTTTTTCCCTATATTGAATATATATATATATTCGTTTCTTGTTGAGTTCTACGTCTATTTGTGGTGTCCTGTACACACGTATATATATTTATATATGCATGTATATATACATGTAGTTGTAGGTACGTACATATATATTTGTATGTATGCATATATTTTATTTATTACACTATTGTATGACTGAGCGCCCTTGCGTCGATTCGTTTTGTTTCGTTTCGTTTCTTCTTCTTCTCCAAGCTGGTTTTTATATATAATTATGACGCGAAACTCTATAACTCCTTCTTCTCTCTTTCTTTCACCCTCTTTGGCTTCCTTCCTCTCTATCTCTCTCTCTCTCACTCCTCCTCATCTCTCTCACAGCCGGGTCGACGAACTTTCTTTCGCAGGAAGGACTAGTTCGACGAGACGTGTTCTGTCCTCACCTTTGAAACATGCTGGAGTTGAACTAGGGACAGCTGATGAAGGGGATTTTTCCTTGTGTAGTTGTCTTGTACTCTGTTTTTTCGTTGTTAAAAAAATGGTCCGTTCCATGCTGTTTTTACCTTTTCGTTTCTCATTGAGTTCTACGTCTATTTGTGGTGTCCTGTACACACGTATATATATTTATATATGCATGTATATATACATGTAGATGTAGGTACGTACATATATGTTTGTATGTATGCATATATTTTATTTATTACACTATTGTATGACTGAGCGCCCTCGCGTCGATTCGATTCGATTCGTTTCGTTTCGTTTCTTCTTCTTCTCTAAGCTGGTTTTTATATATATACACACACACACACACACATACATACAGGGTGCAATGGATAAATTGTTGCCATTTTATATTTTTAATTTTGTGCATGGGCAATGTTTGTTTTTGGTCTTGTTGACTACACAGTATAGTAGGATTAGTTGGGCACCCTCGGTGAATAAAACAGCACTATGACGCAATTCATGTTATG
>NC_043007.1:62462054-62477054 GCF_006345805.1 Octopus sinensis | reverse complement strand
TTCCACTAAATAACTATATTGTCTGATTATTCCAAATTTGGCAACTTGCTTACAACCTTTTAGACATCTAACAAGATAATAAATCTGTATGTAGTGCAGGACTGAAACACATTTAAAAAATTAAAATCAAATATTCAAACAGACAGGACACTGCTATATTTCTGAAAAGAACCTGAAAGAATAATAATTTGCTATTAAAACAGTTATCTTTGGGGCTCTTTTTCAACTTGAACAATGAAATAAAATGGAAGTAATTGTATATATCTTAACTTGCAGGTATTTATAGTTGAATGAAAGAGAAGTCTTTGCTATGTGAGTCAAGGAAATGTTTAGTACATATATTTTTGCTAATAATTTTTTCCTTCTTTTTTTCTTGATATTCCACTTTTTCAGCTGTAAACTGTAATAAAAAAGCCATCTCTAAGAATTCTGATGTATATTGCATGTTGTCTATCATACAGTTTCAGGAATTAATATCTTTTTAGTAATGTAAACTTTGCTTGCCTAACCTTTTCCAATCTCATCCTTTATACTATTTATGAGTGGTGTCAAAAAGTTCCAGGACTGGTTATGTTTAATAAAAAATAACTTGTTTATCTCAGTTTTAAGATCATCTCCTTTGAAATAGCCACCTTGCACAACAATGCACTAGTCCCAGCATTCTTTTTGGAATCTGGTCTGGAAGTCTTTTTCCATAAGCAAGTTGAAGACCTTCTGCAATTTGCTCTGAATATCGACAAAGGTGTTGAAATGATGACCTTTGAGTTGCATTTTCTCCTTGGAGAAGAGATGGAAGTCTTCAGGTGCTAAATCTGGTGAATAGAGTGGATGTGAAAGTGATATCATGTTGTTTTTGGTGAGAAACTCATCAGTGAGGAGAGCTTGGTGACAGGGTGCATTGTCATCATGAAGAATCCAATTCTTCACACACTACAGATCTGGTCACTCCCTCCAACACTTCAAAACGTTGCAGTAGGACTTTCAATTGATAGCCTGGCCTTGGGGATGAATTCTTGGTGCACAATACCACATTTCCAGGGGTGACACTCATGTCAGGCCATTCAGATTGCTTATCTTCCAGGGACGTTCTTCTGCTTTTGAAGCACCCATGTCTCTCGAAACATTGTGCATGACCCATTGCCTCATTTCTGTAAGCTTGCCAAAGTATGCTCAATGCCTCTGTAGCAGGCTTTCCAAGTTTAACACAAAGTTTCGTGTTGGCTCTTTGTTCCTATCCATGACAAAGTTGCAGACTACAGCATATATGTGATCACAAAAACACAAATTTCACGTGTGAAGTAAACACAGCAATGTTGCTCAGCACACTGCCTCGTGAAGGTCACTGCTAGCTCTCACTGTGCACACAACTGTGAGCTGCCATCTGTTGGTGTGCTACAGAACTAGTATACTCTTTTACTCTCTTTTACTCTTTTACTTGTTTCAGTCATTTGATTGCGGCCATGCTGGAGCACCGCCTTTAGTCGAGCAAATCGACCCCGGGATTTATTCTTTGTAAGCCCAGTACTTATTCTATCGGTCTCTTCTGCCGAACCGCTAAGTGACGGGGATGTAAACACACCAGCATCGGTTGTCAAGTGATGCTGGTGGGACAAACACACACACTCAAACATATACACACATACATATATATACATATATACGACAGGCTTCTTTCAGTTTCCGTCTACCAAATCCACTCACAAGGCATTGGTCGGCCCGGGGCTATAGCAGAAGACACTTGCCCAAGATGCCACGCAGTGGGACTGAACCCGGAACCATGTGGTTGGTTAGCAAGCTACTTACCACACAGCCACTCCTGCGCCTATGGGAACTTTTTGATATCATCTCTTATACTATTCATACCGTTTATAGTCTTTATAGTTGAGTAAAAAATCTTCAAAAATCACATTATTTCTTATGCCTTATCAAAGTAAATATCATTTGACAAACTCATGAACAGCTTTTTTAAAGCTTATCATATCATGAAAACTAAGTTTCAAAAGCAAATGAAAATAGCTAATGATAAGATATGATTAAAACAAAATTAATTGTCATAAATATCGTAATCAACGTTATACTACAAAAAGAAAAGAAAGATAAGAAATTAAATAATTAAATGTTTAGTTTGTTCTAAGTTATTATAAATATATTAAATAAAAAAAAGTATGGAGAAACAGCTGATAGAAGAGGCAAGAAGTGACAGACACCAGAGGAGACAGCAACCTAATTAAACAGAAGTTAATAATCAAGATTTATAAAGTCACTGAACAGGAGAAGGAAAAGTATAGTAACAATTAGACAATGTGAAAATCACGAATAGACATGTTTCAAGAGTTATAAGTTTCTGTTCATGAATGACTTAAGAGAACAATAATTAAAATGAAAACACTGAAATTGCTGTGAGCATTGAAGTGGCAAAAGGACTTAAAATAGAAGCCAAGTAAGGCTGAAAATATATGCAATAAGTACTAAAATCAGTAAAATCAAAACTAAAGCGATCAGAAACAAAAAAGATCTGAGATATACAGCAGTTGTAAAAGAAAAAATTTCAAAGCACTGCTTTGAACAGCTTAATTTTTGTTTCCCAATGTTTTTAAAGTTTCATTTTCATTACTAAATACATGTTCTAATGGGTGTAACAAACCTGTATACAAGTTTAAATATATCCTTGCCTACCTCTACATGGATTGGCATCACTTAATGCAATTATAGTTTCATTTCAAATAAATCTTGTGGCTTGAACTGACCACCAAAGTGATTTTATATCATATATAAATAAAAGAGAGTTTGTATGTGTGTGTGTGTGTGTGTATATTTTTCTCCTGCATTCCAAAACTGAGTTGCCATTTTTGACGTATGGGGTATCAAAAGATTCAGTAAGCTTTTGGCTATCAACTGGATCTTTTCCTTTTCAACACAATTTCTAGTTAACTAAACACTTTTAAACTTCGTATACTGGTAGAATGTGTCAAAATAAAACATTTTTTCTCTTGGCTTTCTTGAGAAAATTGTAATTTGTAAGTTTAAAGTAGTTTAATTTTTCAAATTTTAATCAATCAATGGTCTCTATTGAGCTAAAATCATTTGCTGTGTCTAAAACTGAGACAACATCCTGTCACTTTTATGTTTACGTACGGAAAGCGTGTGTATAAAATTATAGAATTATTTTGTTTGTTAATTGTTTAAATTATTTTCCATTGCTTTCGTTTTTTTTTCTTAAGCAATGGAAAATAGTTTAAACAATACACGTGTATCTCAAAACAAAAACAAAACGAATAATTTTAGACACGCGTAACAATTAAATTAATTTAACAATTAAGAAAAAAAAACGAAAGCTAAAATTTAGGGTTAGGGTTAGTGTTAGGGTTAGGAATAGGGTTAGGGTTAGTGTTAGGGTTAGGGTTAGTGACAGGATGTTGTCTCAGTTTTAGACACAGCAAATGATTTTAGCTCAATAGAGGCCATCGATTGGTTAAAATTCGAAAAATTAAACTACGTTAAACTTACAAATTACAATTTTCTCAAGAAAGCCAAGAGAAAAAAATGTTTTATTTTGACACATTTTACCAGTATATGAAGTTTAAAAGTGTTTAGTTAACTAGAAATTGTGTTGAAAACTGCTGTTCAAAAGGAAAAGATCCTACCAACTAAACTATATTTTCATTCACTTATTTGCATTAAAAAAATTTAAGATTATCATTTTTCTTTTAGTTACCTATTGTAAATGACCTCTTTCGCCACCACCACAATGACGATGACATCACATTTTCTATATGTGTTAGGCTGCTGACTGACAAGTATGTGTGTGCCGGTGTTTCTGTCTGTCAATATACAGACATTTTTGTGATGACTGACACACACACACACACACGCCCGCACACACACACACACACACATCTAAAGACAGAGGTAAACACACACAGGGATAGAGATAGGCCTCACATATGCATTAATATACGTGTGTGAGTGTGTGTGTGTGTGTGTGTGTGTGTTACTTTATGCACATAATAACTTCTTCCCCCCCACCTCCAACAGTGAAACGTGCCGATATCGAAACTTTACTTGCAGCCTGGACTTCAAACAAACAACAATGTTCACTTTCAAGTACTACCAATATGAAGATTTGGCTGATTTAACACCACTCACAATACTTGCAAATATATCTGAAAAAAATATTATTCTGGTTATTATAACAAATTTGGAAACTTGGCGAAGCAGACAGCCTTAGCAGCTCTTTCAATATAATTACAAAAATGTTATTCCACTTCTTCTAACTAGCTTCAAGATAATGTTTTTTAACAGTCCTTGTATTCTTCATCACTGTATCAACGTCACACAACCTTTTTTCTGCGTTACTCCGTATTTATTCTACAGCCTATAATGTTACACAGTTCAAAAACAACATCTTCCTTTTTATACACTTGGTTCAGCATTCGTTTCAAAATTGTAAAATAAATTATTTTTGTATGAGAAATTGAATTATGCCTTCTGAATTTTCTTGGACTTTCACCTTCTTCACTGTGACATTCATTCAATTGTGAATTTTATAACATTTAGTACATGTTCCAAATAAATGTTGACTTTATGTACTTTCTTACATTGGTGATGCATACTAACTTTGCTAAATTGGTGACTTTCCATTTTTTTAGAGCATAACTATGCTACAGAAAGTATGTTTTGCACCTATATTGACTACATTTCGTTTCTCTTGAACTTCATGTGTGTATATTTTGCTGTTTTCAATATCATCAATTCTATGAGTGTGTATGTGTGTGTTTCTGCATTCGTTACGTCTATAATAAACTGTAGTAAAGAACATTTTATGCTGTTTTAATGAGCCCACATCTAATGAAGTAGCCATCCTTATGGTTGGTGATCCCATTGAAAATCATGATATTCTCATTTGTGTTCAAGATAACAACCTTAAACGTGTTTCACAGACTCGTTCCTCTTATGATTCTCTCCAGTATACTCTTATTCTGTAGAATGGACAAGATTGATATTATTTCAATATTCTTCGGGTTGAGCCCGCAACAGGATAGCCAATTACAAACAAAAGGGTGTCGTCAAATGACTTCTGTTCTTACCAACTGATGTTAAGACCAGAACAATCAAATCCTTTCTACTATAGGCACGAGGCCTGAAATTTCAGTGGAGGGAACCAGTTGATGACATCAGCCCCAGTGTCTCACCAGTACTTAATTTATCGACCCTGAAAGAATGAAAGCCAAACTTGACCCCGAAAGCATTTAAACAAGCAAAATACCACTCAAGCATTTTGCTCGGCATGCTAATGATTCTGCTAGCTCGCCACCTTCCAGAACAATCAAATCAATTACATACATTAATTAAACTTTATTTTCATTTACATATTTTCTACGTTATCTCAATTAACCAGCTATAGTTATTTCAAATTCTCTTCTCTACAACGACCAGGTTTCATTACAAAATGAAAATAGTTTCACGCTTTCAATTTGAACCAAAATTACAAAGTGTTGCATTATGAGAGTGACGATGTGTGAATAATGAAAGTAATGGTTCTCCGAATTAGTCACATGAGTATTATAATAATGAAAACTGCTTATTATCTATCAACCAAATAAACTGTTTTTGACTCAACAACTCTTTACAACTAAAATAACCCCAACAACTACATTGGGTTGCACAATTTTGAGTTCATTTTCAGACAATATTTTGATTTGCTTCTAATGTATCATTTCATCCGATGTTTCACACTTTCTTAGAATTCTACTCAAACAAACATTTATGAAAATGTACAGATTTTGATGTTGTGCTTGTTTGTCTTTAGAATGACATTGTAGTACCCTGTAGCGTGAGAGGCTGAATCTAGCCAGTTTGAACGCAGAACAAGGTAGAATATTTGGGCATGATATGATCAGTTTAAATGCTAAAGGGTTAAATGGTATATACAGATTGCTTTTTATATACATGCATGTTGCATTAATATATATATATATATATATATATATATACTAGCAGTATCACCCAGTGTTGCTTGGGTTTGTTTCGACCCTTTAGAATTGGAATTTTTGAGAAGTAAAAATTTTGCATTATGCAACTTGTTATTCTCTTCAAGTGAACATTTTTCCAGTTGAAATACGCCGAAAAATGGTGACACAGCAGTCAAAAATCGTAAAAAAATAGGGATTTTCATAGAAAAAAAGCACCTTTTTGATGTAAATAATTTTTGGTGTTAACATGGTCCAATTTGAATTTTATCTTCTACAGAATGAAGAGCAAGCTTTCTTCTATCATACTCTCAATTTTGGTCAACTTGCGCTGCAGGGTCTCGAAGGAGATAGTGTTAGTTGAAGGCTACCAAACCTGCCACACACAGACAACTTCAGCTTTATATATATAGATTTGCTACACACTACTTTCCATCCTTAATAATGAAACTTGGTAGATCCAAAAGTTAAACACACAGACACACACACAGACACACAAGTTGAGTTTTATATATATAGATTTCTCAATGGGGATTTCAGGGGAGAGTTTCAGGGAGTCGCTGGCGATGTATTGTGATGATCAAAAATCCGGCCTGCTAAAATTTGGTTAAAGTGATTCAAACTGCAGACTCAACGCAAAATGGTCACATTTAATTCAAAGCGTTAAAAATGTTATGAAAACAATTGGTATGTGTTCACAAAGTCCAAACGATTAATACGAAAAAACCCTCCAGGCTACATCCCGAAAATTCATTTCTTTGCCGAATTTCTACAATGTTTATGGCGATTCGTTTTTATATCTTGATTTTTTATTTTTCATGCAATTTACGCATGGTGAACACAGTTCACGTCAAACAGCTGACTGAGTAAAGTTCACTATTTAATGCATGGGATAAGGCCTAAACAAACACATTATCGATTTTTGCACTTGCGAGATGAATTTCGGAACAGAAATAGCACAGTTCAATTTTCATTTGCCTAAACTTTAAGTGACCCATTTTTGGTGGTTCTACGATTTGTTGGCTAGGAGGAGATGTGCCGAGAAGTTAAACACACAGACACACACACAGATACACACACAGACACACAAGTTGAGTTTTATATATAGAGATATATATATAATATGTTTGCAATGATATTGGGACAAGTTAAATGAGGCTGCTAGTGATCATTTAAAGCTACCAAAACTAATAAAACATATAGCTTTCATTTATGCAAATGAGATCCTTTAAAAACTGACTTCACTCTTTTAAAAATCCTAAGCAAAGGTTATATAAATATATTGACTTGTAGTGATTACATAGAAAGAATTTAAAGCTACATCTTAAGGAAAAAAGAGTCTGTTCAAAACAGATTAGTGAAAAAAATACATAATCAACAGTTATTGATATCTGTAATTAGCAATGGAACCTAGCTTTTGGGAAGTCACTCTCATCACTTAAGCAGAAGCTGTGACTGTACAATGAGTATTTTATATCAAACCATTAAATACCAAATACAAGAAACATCTTAAGATATCAAAATGAATTACCTTAAGGTGAAAGGCTGATGACTTGAGCAGAGGAAAGAAGCATTTTTAAATTATAGTAAAATACAGCTTTATTACTGACCAACTCTGAATCAAGGAGAAACTATCTTAGATGAATGGAAAAATCAAAATTCTAAAACTTTGAAGTTAAATTTATTATCTTCAAACATACACTTAAATAAAAAAAATTAGATTATTTAAAAACACTATTGCAGGTTTACTTCAAATTTTATAAGACAAAAAAAGTAATATCAAAGTGATAAATGTATCTAATACAGAATATTACAAAGTATTTTGATTGTGTGTGTGTATGTATGTGTGTGTGTGTGTGTGTGGTGTGTGTGTGTGTGTGTGTGTGTGTGTGTGTGTGTGTGCACATGTGTGTATGTGAGGGGCCAGTTAATCATAGTGTGTGATCTGTTTAGAAATGCTGCAAAACAAATACTGCAACTCGACAGATAAAGTTTATTGCATTGGCAGTAACAATAATATGAAAGACAAGATGACATGAAGGTGCCCTGAAAGTGATTTATAATAGCACAATATAAGATGTTCATATTCTATATAAAATATGAACTACAACTAGAGATGTTATGCTTCACTGATTTATTCCTGCATAGACTACTAATACCCAGAAATGACAACATAAATTTAGCAAAACCTTTAAACCAATACTAAAACTTATAATCACATTTACAGACGGGAGAAGGTAAGTCAATACCATCAAACCCAGTATTTCACAGGTACTTAATTTTATTGATTGTAGAAGAATGAAAGGCAAAGTTGAACCTTAATCAGTTGAGCATGTCCCTTGGTGGCTGTCAATATGTGTATCTCTGATCACAAGCAGACATAGTGAGGAAGCATCACAGCCATGTGTTGAGAGGAATTCTTTGGGGTTTGGATAATTCACCTTTGGAAACATGGATCTTTCATACAACCCTTATTCAGGGACCATTTGAGTGGGATGGGCTACTTGACCTGAAGGAAATTCTAACTGGGCTCCACCTGCAAAGTCATGCACTGTTTATCTTGATATGAGATCGCCATGTCGCACACACATGGTTGTGATGCATGTGCCTAGTGTACCCTTATCAGACAGGTAGTCATGATGGGTAGACTAAGCTTTGTATATTTTACCCCAGTGTCACTTTGATGGCATGCACTGCTCTCTCACTCAATAATAATAATAATAATAATAATAATAATAATAATAATATAATAATAATAATAATAATAATAATAACAACAATAATAATAACAGCAACAACAACAGTAATAATAATAATTCAATGTGAACATACTGTTGTTGGTACTTCATACTTAAAATGTGTGTAAGATTCTATTATAAACAATTTTGATAGGTGATGAGAAACTTACCAAATTCTGCTATAAAAGGTCATGTCATTTCAACCTGTCAGTGCCAAACTAGTATCTGTTTATGATCTTCTTAAATCACAATTTTTTTATTACTATTTATTACTTATGTCTAACTTGCTACAAACATAAATATGCAAATATACACAGAGACACACACACACACATGCAAATATGCATATGAACTAGTAAAAATGTACACAAAAAAGAAATATATACTTAGTTTACTCTCATGCATATGCATTCAAGTGCATGTAACAAACCAGAAAGAAAAAATCCAATAATAGCAGCAACAGCAGCAACTGCAGCAGTAATGATAGTAATATTTACTCTGAAACAATTGGATAAACAATGACAGGCTGTCCATGTGAGGTTCAAGTTGGTTATTGTAAGGAAAATGTGTGCATGTGCACATGCACACACATACACGCATGCGCACACGCACACACACACACACACATGCGCGATGGAAACAGTGACAATGCTGAAGCAGAAATATGTAAAAAAGAAAGTGATTCATTATAAAAGAGTGTGTTCCATAAGGAATTAATAAGGCACATTTTGTAAATATCTAGCACAGGAAAAAGAATAAAATAATAGTTGAGCCGTATCATTTAGCATGTTGTAGAAAGCAGATCACACAAAGACACTCAGATGAAGTTTATCCTAATTAGGCATGGTGCCAACAGCTTGTTCTTATAAGAAAGCTCTAACCTCATAAAAGGTGTAAAGACATTTGTTTCACAAGGAAATGGAAAACAACTAGTTATACAAAGATACACACTCATCTTAGTTCATTTAGAGAAAATCTCATGGCACCATTATCATATTTATGTCCACTTCTTCATTCAGCCTCTCTAGCAATGCTGCCTTGATAAAAGCAAAGGGGTTAGCATTAGGAAGGGCATCCAGCTATAGAAACCAAGCTAGTTAACATATATAAGCACCTAGTATTTAGGAGTTGTGACTCCTAATGGAAGGTGACTCAATCCTTGATGCCTCACCCAACCCATGCCAGCACAGAAAATAGACAATGATGATGATGATGATGTATGAGTTAAGTGGGTTAGATTACACACAGTATCTCTCGACTTGACACAGTCTCCTTCGTATAACAAAGTCAGCCATCACCATTTCTGCCTGACTTTCTTGAGTTTCTTCTTCTGTAGTCTCCTCCTGCTTACATCATTCAAGACCTTTTCACTTAAATTGTATTCTTCAAGTACACATGTCCAAACATTCCTGTCTTCTCTCTTGTACATTATAGCAGGTTATTCAGACACCAAACTTTCCTCATAGCACACTTGATGAAATTGCACATGCTTGCCTCATTTCTACCCAGCTTTAGCACATCCTCTTCTAACATATAATATCACTATTTGTACATGAACATCATCTAGCCTGCCATTCACTTAAAGACTTTGTTGTCAACAGAAGCAATAGCTCCTTGAACTTTCCCCACTGTTAAGCCTTCTGGTAAAGGGTTCATTTCTTTGATGCACTCACCCCTCCTGCACAGCCAGCTTGGGTTGTCACAACACTTTTTAATGTATCCATTGTTTTCATAGAGTATAACAATATAAAGTTTCTACCTTTTTATCTTTCTTCATATCAAGCACAGCCATTTCCCATTTGGTAGTAAGATTTTACTTTCTGTTTTGCTTGGACTTTATTGTTCATTAAATCAATTTTTATTTGGCTATTTCATTACAGACACTGCTCTGATGAACTTTATCCATATTCAGCTCATTTGGCTATGAGACAGGTCATGGGCATACAGTGGTTATTATCGATTGTCTGTCTTTAACTTCACTGTTATTATTCACAGTATAATAAACAAGAGAGGGTTTAGAACCAAACCCTGACAGACATCTACCAGTATACTAACTCATTGCTAACTCCCACTTTTGTAACAACACATTTACAGAAGCCTTGCAAGGCTCTTAAAAACAATTTATCTACTCCTACAGTTTTCCAAGTGTCCACTAGACTACTGACCATGGTGCTGCATCAAAAAACCGTTTCTAAACCAACAAGTGCTACATACAATGAGTTGTTCTTGGCTAAGAGCTACTATTGCAGATGATTCATAAAGATGATTCATATCCTGAAGCACAAATCCAAACTGTAATTCAGCTGACAGAGTTCTCTCCTTGATTAGCTTTCCTCTCCTACTGCCATGATTTAGTCAGTTTAATGCTTCTGTCAAAGCATCTCCTTTACCCTTGTAGCAGTTCACAAGCTGCTGCTATATCAAGCATTGGATAACTCTGCACTGTTTATTTGATTAACTACATAAGAAGTACATGGTCAACTTCACAGCTGTGGTTCAGCTGCTTTCTTTGCCTCTATATATTTAACCCTTTAGCATTCACATTACTCTATCAAATGCAACACTTATTTATTCACATTGTTTTGAATTAATCATGTATTAGCTCATAGATTTGAAATTTCAATGACATGGTTGTATATTTCTAGAATGACAAGTAGAATATTTTGGCTGGATATGACTGATTTAAACACTAAAGGGTCAATGGTTCTTTTTACCAATTAAGCAACCAACCCTCAACAGAAGTTCTCTTTGTTGGACCCACATGGGCTAAGCACTCTTTTTATGACATACTTTTTCCTCATTCAGCAACCACCCATAGTATTATTTTTATGACTTTTTCTTCTCAGTGTCAGTGAAGATGAGTTCATCACTATCAAATAATAATAATAATAATAATAATAATAACGATTTCAAATTTTTGCCACAAGGGCAGCTTGTGGGAGGGGATTAAGTCAATTACATCGAACCCAGTGTTTCACTGGTACTTAATTTATCAATCCTGAAAGGATGAAAAGCAAAGTTGACCTCAGCAGAATTTGAACTCAGAACGTAAGGACGGATGAAATGCCACTAAGCATTTTGCCAGGTGTGCTAACAATTCTGCCAGCTCACCGCCTTAATAATAATAACAAGAGCACTCAGAGAGTGCAAACCTCCGCCAGAGATGATTTTTAAAATGAGAATATCCGAAATAAACTCAACTGCTCTCACAAATGAGAATACTAAAAATGAACCCAACCACTCTCAAAAATTAAACAAAAGAACTAGGAAAATAATCCAAAATCCCAATGGTAGTCATGAAATGTGAAGGTGGGTGTATGGGCCATGTTTGTAATGCTGTGTGTCATCTGCAGTGGAAACAGGGACAGTTTTCTCTATGAGGGCCTTTTTTAGTCTATCCACGGATATAGTGTCTTTATGATCATTAAGGTCTATAGTGAAAAATATATCCGTGCATGAAAGAAAATGGAAAGGACCTGCATACAATGCCATTAACGGAGGTTTAACAACATTGCACACAAAAACTTGAGTCCAAGAAGTAAAACTGCTCTCAAGGCAGTTCTAGAAATGCAATTATCAAGTAGGTAAGAGGTTTTAAATAGGAGCGATATATTAAAAATTGGTAAAACTAAAAATTATCAAGTATAAATCAAATATATTATTGTTACTGAATATGTTAGTGTTATTTAATTTCTTAACGGTTTTGCTGCCATTTCTTTATGTAGTTTGATTTCTTTATCCATCAGTTTTTACTAAAATAGAGATGCAAGTAAAATTAATAATAGAGGAACGAAAATAAAACTTTGGAAACAGCAATGCTGCCATAACTTACGTGGAAATCATGAGTGTGCTTTCAAGGGAGATAATCAGAGAAAGACTTGAAAGTCAACATAAGATCGTAATAATTCATGTAAAGTAAATATAACAAATAATCCAGAATCTTTGTCTCAAAATCTAATCAGTTCATGCCAGCCACGAGGCCAAACATCTGATAGTTTCATCTGAATCCATCCAGCGGTTCTTGATATCTTGTCCATGGGTAAACAAACAAACAAACACGACTGAAAACAATACCTCCGCCTTCGCTAAGGTGGAGGTAATGATAATGATAGATAAATGGATAAATTGATGGAGAAAGAAATGACAGAAAAATTTAAGGTGGAGTACTTGCACAGACTGAAACTGATCCTTAAGTCAAAATTAAATGGATGGAATAAGATTGAAGCTATCAACACCTGGGCGGTTTCACTCCTTAGATATGGAGCAGGGGTTATTGCATGGACAGTAGACGAACTAAACAGCTTAGACAGAAAGGCAAGGAAGTTGCTAACTAGGTATGGGTCACTCCATCCAAAAAGTGACACAGACAGACTGTATGTACCACAAAAAAGATGGGGAAGAGAACTTATTCAATGCAAACACAGCATTAGTGCAGAAGAAAACAACATAGCATGGTGTGTGAAAAATGCCACAGAACTGCTATTATTAGAAGTAAGAAGGTCAGGCTTTTGTAGGATGAAAGATTGCAAAGATGAAGCACTATACAAGAAATTGAAAACGAAGGAAACTGAAAATAGGTGGGTAAAGAAAAGAATGCATGGTCAATTTCATAGGGATGCTTGAAGATAAGACAGACAGAGAAAAAAGATAGCTGTGGATGACTAAAAGAGATTTAAAACCGGAAACAGAGGCTATAACCTGTGCTGCCCAAGAGCAAACACTAAGAACAAACTACATAAAATACAGAATAGACAACATAGCAGAAAGTGTTAAGTGCAGAATCTGTGGACAAAACGGTGAAACCGTATGGCATATTACCAGCCAATGTATGCTACTAGCCCAGAAGGAATATAAGAGATGGCACGACAATATAGTCAGGCTTGTCCATTGGAAACTCTGCAACAAGTATGTTCTTGACAGCAAAAAATTGGTATGACCACAATCTTGAAGGCAGCGTTGAAAATAGAAATGCAAAGATCTAATGAGACAACACCTTTTTTATTTTCAGTAAGCAAAAGGTTTTCTGACTTCTCATTACCATTTTATTAAAAAAAAATATTTCTTCAGTTTATGATGGTGGACAAACTGAAATAGCCCTTGAGCTAATTTATTCTTACTGAAATTCTTTGTGCTTGGGCAGAAACTCAGTCCAAGCTCCAAGATAGAGACATTGTCAGGTGAAAGTTTTAGTTTAGATAAATTTATGACCTACTTATTCCCTAGTGTGATGAATTTTCTTGAGCAAGTGGTTTTCACAGTCTTGCTTTCATTAGATTCCTGACTACCTTTTGAGCTTTGCTTGAAATTTTCACTTAAAATATGGAATCAATTGGGTGATAAAAATTGCTCTGAATGTTCATGTATGAAGTCATTTTTCTAGAAGTAATCCATTTCTGACCAGTTCAAATGCATACACTAGGGCAAAATGCCCACAATCATATGAGCCAACTTGGGGATTAATAATATGAATTTCTTGAACTGAAGGAATTATGTTTGTGGTGAGTACAGAGTTACTATTTGTGCTGTTAGTGTCTGTGGTACTGGTAAGTTCAAACTGTCATAAATATAAACATCTCCAAAAAAATTGGTTGACAAACAAAATGACTGTTCCTGATATGATGAATGAACGGTGTGTGGTATGAACTGTATGTTAGAAATTCCATGTGAGAAAAAAATGGTTGATTGTATTAGAATTTCAGGAAAATTTTCTGCTATGATTTTCAACCCAGTGTCAATAAGTTTGTCAGATAACATTTGTCCCAAAAAACGCATGAGGAGAAATATGTTTGCAGATTATTAACATCATGCCCTGGAGGAATGAATAAACTGACAGGAGAATTTCATATTTACACAAAACTGATTGATTAAATATTTTCTTTTTGCCAGTTGTCAACTTGAAATTTTAAGACTGATGATGTTATTTCATCAGTGTGGGGATGCTGGTTGCTCTCATCTATATTTTGGATTTGAATTTCTATGATTTTGAATTTTTATCACTTTTCATTTTGAACTTAACAAATACACACTAGCTGTCAAAATATCATTCAACCAATAAAATATCTATTACAATCACATTGCACTCTTCATATAATAATAAAATCCTCTGGAATTTCCCAATCCAAACAGATCAGGTGTTAGAACATAACAGACTGGACCTAGTGGTGGTTGACAAGATGCACCACATCAACATATAGTTGATGTTGCATGCCCCTTTGACCATCGAATAGTCAAGAAGTTGAAAAAGTGAATATATTCAATCCTGGCTATGGAAAATGAAGATGAAGATAGTTCCA
>NC_043007.1:62447054-62452054 GCF_006345805.1 Octopus sinensis | reverse complement strand
TAAAACAATATTTTGTGTGTACAAGTATTATATGTGAACATACATACACACACATACACACATGTGTGTATGAGTTATGCCTTTTTTTTTTGTGAAAAAACATAAGAGTGCTTGATACATGCTTATGGCGGTAGTGCATAGAATCTGAAGTATGCAGGTGTGTGTACATAAACTGCACATAGAATTACAAACTTATACCTAAAGATACCCTACTGCTGCACTCAAATGAGGATGGGTAAACAAAACCTCTGGGTATAAATTTATAATTCTAGTTACAACACCACACACACACACGTTTTTATACATATGTTGTCAATAATGCTTGGATTACTTTTCATTCATTTCAATTTAATGAAAGGGTATAAATTTAACAACACAAAATATATAACAATTAATAAGAACTGTTAACTATATTGTATATTGTTATCGTATTGCCTGATTTGCTTAGCTGTTACATAACTCCTCTCAGTGTGAAAGTTCTATTACAACATGACATTTGATTTGCGAAATACATAGAGAAAAAAACAAAAGAAAACGGAAAAAAAATTTAAAAGCAACAAAACATTGAATTGAATTGTGACAATGTGACATTTGCTAACATTAGCAACTTTTTAAAAATTAAATTAAAAAGTAGAATCCCATTTTATTTTTAGCATTTTAAACAAAATGTACACAGGAAGTAATATAAACTATAAACTTCCTTTTTACCTTCTTTTCTTTTAATATAAGCATAAAAATAGAAATGATTTTTATATGTATACATTATATATATAATGTGTATGTGTGTATGTTAGTATGTATGTCTGTATATATATACATATATATATATATATAAATGGATATATATATATACACACATATATATATATATATATATATATACATATATATATAAATGGATATATATATATATATATATATCCATTTGAAAATATGTAAAGGAGAAAAAATAGTACAAAAAGGAGCTTCCATGGATTTATTGCAAAAAGTTTAAATTAATGTAAAAAAAAAATGAAATTGCTTGCAATTTTTAAAATAATAATAATAATAATAATAATAATAATAATAATAATATGATGATGATGCTGATGCTGATGACAATAATGATTATGATGGTTGTGGTGGTGATCGTAGTAATGGTGGTGGTGATGTTATATTTTGATTAGGCACAAAGCCAATCATCAAAGTCAGGAGTATGCCTAATTGAATGAACCCAATTAAATTATCGCTACTTATTTTATCAAATCTCTGACAGGATTTGAACTTTGGACCAAGAATGAGAAATCTAAATGCTGTATTTATTTCCACATTCTACTGTCCATCATCCTTACTGATTCATGACAATGATGATGATCATGACGACAATAATGGCAATAATAATAATAATAATGATGATGATGATGATGATGATAACAACAACACTTTATTGTTATTTTCCTCTCAATAGTAACACAATTAAAAATATGAAAATGGGAATCTGCTGGAATGATTTGCATTAATATCAACAACAAAAATAGAACAAAAACAAGAAAGAAAAAAAAAGAAAGAATAATACCAATTAATTAAGAAACTTCTCCATTTAGACCAATCCGAATATGTTGGAGCTGCCAGTTAAAAACTGTTAATTGAAAGTTATTTAGATACAAAGCCATCACTTCCACTCTATCACATTGAATGATTGAAACAAAAAACTTAAGAAGTTCTCTAGTTTATGTTAAGTATCATAGCTAAGGCATGCTGGAGTATAACCTTAAAAAAATGGCATCATTATTAATTAATTAATTAATAATAATGATAATAATAATGGTTTGTAATTTAGGTACAAGGCCAGCAATTTTGAGGAGAGGGAATGAGCAGAATATATATTGGCTAGCCCCAGTGCTTTACTGGTACTTTATTTTATTGACCTCAAAAGGATGAAAGGTGAAGTTGACCTTGGCAGGATTTGAACTCAGAATGTAAAGAGTTGGAACAAATGTCCTAAAAGAACATTTTTCCAACACTCCAATGATTCTGTCAGCTTTGTCGTAATAATAATAATGGTTTCAAATTTGGGTACAAGGCCAGCAAATTCGAGGGAGGGGTTAAGTTGATTACATTGACCCTCCAGTTACCAACTGGTACTATTTTATCGATCCCAAAAAGATGAAAGGCAAAGTCAACCTTGGTGGAATTTGAACTAAGAACATGAAGACAGATGAAATGCTGTTAAGCATTTTGCGTGGCATGCTAGTGAATCTGCTAGCTTGCTGCCTTAATAATAATAATAATTAATAATAATAATAATAATAATAATAATAATAATAATAATGATAATTATTATAACAACAACGACAACATATTGGTATTGAAAAAAAAAGGGAAAAAGACAAGCAAACAAGAACAACATGAAAAAAGGGCATCTAGCCTTTTACTTTTTTTATAAATGAGTTCCTTGAAAAACTTCTTTTATTCTGATTTACTCTTGTATTTTTCATTTAATAATTTATTCTAGCTGTATCTTGCCAAAGAAGGTTCATTCCATTTCATGTAGGAAAAGTCAAATTGGAGTTAAGCGATGAAGAAAAAAAATATTAAAAAAACCCCTCAATTGTCCTTCCTCCACACAACTTTAATACTTTTAAATTTGCATGATGAAATAAGTAAGTGGAAGTGTGTATACTTGGTATTAAATAACTAACATTTGTTGTTGCTACTGTGTATATTACGAATAAATTAGTGTAGAGGGCCATTATTATGGTTCTACAGGTAACTGACAGGATTCTATGTTATTAATTTTTTTCACTACATCACCAATACAACAATTTGGTGTTGTAAAAAAGCCATGAAAAAAAAAAACAAAGGGAAAATAATCACATGGAGTAAACAACAAAACAGAAACTACCGGATGATCAATTTGGCAACAAAAAAATAAAGAGAAGAAAATCAATTTGGCAAAAAAGAAAAAAGAGAAGGAAAAAGAAAAATGAATAAATAAAGGGGAAAAGAACATAGAAAAGGTAATCTTATAAACAGTATTATGTATCAGGTTTTAGATCAGTCCGAGGTGCATTTGCTCCTCACTTTAGCTGTTTCAGCGCCTTTTAAAATAAATAAGTTGAAATTAACATGTATAATAGGGTCACAGAGATGAGCAGAATAGCTGAGTGTGTCCACATGTATCCATAGCCAACCACACACACAACCATACTTAAGGTGTATACATATATGTACATATGAACTATGTATACACAACACACCCATTCTCTAGCAACTGAACACTTGAAAACACAAGTGTGAATTTATGATTGAGTGTTTTTACATATATTACACACATACATACATTGTTGAATAAATTAAAGAAATGTATACATTTAAAAATGGCTGGAATTAACATAAGCCTTTTTAAAAAAATATAAACAGGACAAATATAAAAACAAATATAAATTTTGAAAAAAAAAAGAGCAGTAAAAGATAAATAAAATTTTAAACACTATTTTAAAAGAAAGGGGGAAAAAACTGATTTGAAAAAATAATAAAATAAAAAGTATCGAAAACAAGAAACTTTTTTTTAAATGAAAGAAAACTTTTGAAAATAAAAACTTTTTTTTTTGTTTTTCCAGTTTAACAAAATCGATTTTGAATTCATGATTTTGAGAGCTATCTTAAAGCTGCCTTATTGCTTGGTCAGTTTGAAAAGGGATTCTGTCCTCTGCAAAATTTTCGATTTTTCCAGAATTATGACATTGTATATGTTCATTTTCTTTTCATCATTGGAATATTCTATATGTTTATGATGATGATGGTGATGATGATGATGGTGATGATTTCGGAGGTACTGTTTTTAGTACCTTAGTCACATATGTGTACTGCTTTGTACCACTGTGAACCTTTCTGTCTGTTCTGTCACCCCACCCTCCCTTATAGTAACTAGATAAACACAGAGGCCATTATCATTGGAGAACACATGCCTGAGAGTTGTCACCAAGTCGACCGGCTGCCTTGGCAAAGCAGATTGCTTGCATCCAATTGTTCTGCTCTAATTCATTTTCAGCATGTATATAAAAGGCACGGCGATGATTTCTCGGTTTAATTCGGAAAGCATAACTTTTTTTGTCCATGTGGCTTTCAGAAATTTCAGCATTAACCAGAGAAATTCTTTTGGATGTGCTCTGAAAAATAAAACAGAAAAAAATCAGAAATAAAATTAATAACAAAAAGAAACAAAGATGAATCATTCTTCACAATAAAATAGGGAGAAAACTAGAAATAGTTGATAGCTTCTGTTACATAGGTGACCAAGTCAGTAGCAGAAGTGGTGCTCCGAGAGGGTAGCTACTAGAATAAGAATAGGTTGGGCAAAGTTCAGAGAGCTCCTACCTCTGTTGCTAACAAAGGGCCTCTCCCTCAGAGTGAAAGGCAGATTGTACGATGCCTGTGTGTAAACAGCCATGTTACACATTAGTGAAACATAGGTTGTGGCCACCAAGGACATGCAAAGGCTTGAAAGAAATGAAGCTAGCATGCTTTGCTGAATGTGCAATGTCAGTGTGCATGTATGACAAAGTATAAGCATCTTGAGAGAAAAGTTGGGCATAAGAGGCATCAGATGTAATGTGCAAGAGAGATGACTGCACTGGTATGGTCATGTGATGCATATGGTCGAGGACAGCTGTGTGAAGAAGAGCTGATCTCTAACTGTGGAGGGAACCTGTGGAAGAGGTAGACCCAGCAAGACATAGGACAAAGTGGTGAAGCCTGATCTTTGAATGTTGGGCCTCATGGAGGCAATGTCAAGGACAGAGACCTTTGGTGATATGCAGTGCATGAGAAGACCCATCAAGCCAAGTGAAATCGCAGTTGTGGCTGATGCCAGCATCGTGTAACTGGTACATAAAAAGAGCCTTCAAATGATGAACGATATGTTGTACTTGAGAAGACCTGAGAAGCCAAGTGAAATTGTAGTCATGGCCAATGCCAGTGTCATGTAACTGGCACCCATAATGGTGGAATGTAAAAAG
>NC_043007.1:62324554-62442054 GCF_006345805.1 Octopus sinensis | reverse complement strand
CTCAAAGGAAAAATATACATACATACATGTATACACACACATCCATATATATATATATATATATATATATATATATATTATATATATATATATTATATATATATATATATACATACTTATATAGCTATACACATACACATATATACATACATATATGCAGATACATACACACACATATACACATATATATATATATATATATATATATATAATATCACAGTGTCATCATTATCATGACAACTTCATTACAAAAATTCTTTAAGCTATTTCTCTCCACCAAAAAATAAATGAAAAAACAACTTGACCATTAAATATGAAATGAAAACTATATGTAAACACATGTTTGCAATATATATTATATACGTCCTTTATACAAAATTTATTGCTGTTCTTTAATGTTATAGTCAGTGAATAGCTAAACACAAAAAATAATAAAACGCTGTCAGGTTATGACATCTAAGCATTGAGAAGCTTGGCTTATAAGGAAACTATGTAACTAACAGGAAACACACACATGTAGTTTATGTTGAAGTAATTGATGTAAGCACCTGCCTGGTTAAGGATAGTCTCAGAATAAGTGTGTGAATAAAACCTTTTTGAATGAATATCAAAATAGTAAGATGAAAATGAAAAAAAGCTTGATGTCTTAGCAACATGAATATCTGAACGAAGTGAAGCATCGAAAAGGAGTTAATAATGGTTTTTTATAGTTATAGGTAAATCATGCAGATACATAATGTCTATATATGTATTCCTCTCTCTCTCTTTCTTCCATACACACGTACACTAACAGAGAGTATTTTGCAGATAACCTTCCATACAAAATATTAACCCTTTAGCATTTAAATCGACCATGTATGGCCCAAATATTCTACCTGTTTTATGTTCAAACCAGTCAGATCCAGCTTCTCACATCTAGCCTACAATGTCATTCTAAAAATAAACAATCAGATTATTGAAATCTTAAAGCTACGAGACAACACATGATTAATTCAAAATAAAGTGAATAAATAAGTATTACATTTAACAAAGTAATCTGAATGCTAAAGGTTTAAAAAGAGTTATGATATAAGTGAAGAAATGAATTTACAAAATTATTTCCAAGCTTAAATTACATAAATTTTCTTTTAATATCTCACCTTCAAATACTTCAGATTTGTTTTAATTTTATTTGTTTTATCAGAGTACTGTCATCTACTCTCAGTTCAAACAAACCAATTGAGTTTGTTGGTGTTCTAGCTGTCATCGGTCATCAATCATATGCTCTGAAGCTAGTCATTTTTATCACCTAAGTGTAAGATTGTCTCTGCCTTGAACCAATGTGGGTGCTTCCATATAGTTCAACCTACCATACATGCAGACACAAACACACACACATGTATGTATGTGTGTGCTTCGGTGAGTTCATATTTCCCCTTGTCAACATGCATATGTTGATTGTAAACAAAAGGTTCATTCAAATGGTGTCATTTGTTTCCAGTTCTCTATGAAAGAAAGTTCAGACTGTTCATTCATTCGACAGTCTGGGTGCTTGAAAATAGGTGAAGCTTGGCATCAGAAAGGTTATCTGACAATAGAAAATTCTGCTCAAACATAGTCTTGCATGATCCATTCAAGCATGGAAAAGTAGACATTACAACAATGATGATGATGATGATAGCAATCAACAAATTCAGTATGCATAGGTACATCTTTAGTGTTTAAACTGAAGTCTTGCACTGGAATAAATCTCAGGGATACAATCCAAATTGCTGACAAAAATGGATTAGCTTTTAGAAGTTTAATGATTTCTAAGCTGTTAGGAGGTGTCAGAACCATGACATTCTACAAGTAATGTAGCTTAATATAAAAAGATGTCATTTTGCTTCCATTGGTAATTGGGTGTTGGTTTAAGTGTCAAGCAATCTCTTGGCTGTGAACACACCATGGAAACTAAAGAATTCAGTACATCAAAATAGCCATATCTTACAACACAACACCATGAGTAAAGACCTACTGTCATAAGCAATTTTAAGAGACCATCTCTATGTGGTCACTCACTTTGCTAAAAAAATAACAGCCAAATCTCTTTCATATCTTATCCAACTGTGTTAAAAAAAAGTTCATTAGACAACATATGCTAGGACACAACAACTTCCTAAGCAGACCAAGTGCAGATATGAATAGCATATGGGAACAGGTATTAAGGAAGGATTAAAAAATATTAGATTTATAAGCCCTAAAATTCACTCCATGATTACCCATGGGCATATGGCGTAGTGGTTAAGAGTGTGGGCTACTAACCCCAAGAATCCAAGTTCGATTCCAGGCAGTGGCCTGAATAATAATAATGATGATAATGATAACATCGAAAAACACCTTAGGAATGAGAACCCAGGTTTGAAATTTTCCCAAGATACCTTCATCAGGTATCCGATGAAGCCAAAACGTTGTGTTAACAACAAACAAGATGAGGTCAAATATCCGTCAATTGTAAATAATCTAAATAATGAACAGAGTTCTTGAATATACAGAAGAGCAAAATAGTCAACAAAGATTTTGCTACTGGGATAAAAGCATGTGTTATGGACTAAATTGAGGATGTTGTTTCTGAATCTGCCCTCAGAATTGTTCTAGCACATCAGGATTTTGAGTTATGTGCATGTACAAGATTATAACTATACTTTCAACTAGATATAGGTTGTATTATAAAATTTGCTAAAATGAAAGTGGTCTTAATTCAAAATTAAAGAAATAACAGCAATAAAATAAATGATGAGTTCATTATTTAGTTTAGCAATAGATGGCACCGATGTATTGTGCGCAAACACCAAATGCATCAGTTTTTTCTTGGTAACTCTCAGTGTCATTTGTGCTGCCACCACATGTGGTATGCGTTTCTCTCGCACTGAGTGATTACTGTTTTAACTATGTTCATTGTGTTAGATCATGAATAGGAGAGGTTGTGTGAATCACCCAGAAAACTTTTATGTCTGTGGAAAATTTGCATTGTCAAAGGAGAAGGCAGAAGTTTTGGGATCCAGACAACAGCAACAGAATCTCCTACAGCAAGGTACAACGATTTCCATTTTCTTTTCTTGCCATGAAGACTTATCTGTCTTTTTCAAGCAAGAAAATAACGCTTGTTTCTGTACTGCTGTTAATGCACTCAGGCAAAAACTAGGACACATTCATGTGGCTAAAGAATGGAGATTATTTATAGACTCAAGTAAGGTTAGCCTCAAAGCTGTGTTGTTACATAATGGTTATTAAAAACCTTCCATTCCTGTGGGTCATGTTGTCGGTATGGAAGAAACTTATAAATCGATGGAACTCATTCTGCAAGGAGTTAATTACTTAGTTCATAAGTAGACTATTTATGGCTTCCAGTACCTTCCCTGGCAATTATAGAGCTGAAAATGAAAGAATGGGATGCTAAATGTCCCTTAAAATGCACTTCTGGCATTCTCATCTCAATTTTTTTCCAATGAATCTTGGTGCCGTTAGTGATGAGCATGGTGAGAAGTTCCACCAGGACATATTTGAAATGGAAATGAGGTATCAAGGCCGGATCAATCCACACATGATAGGTGACTACTGCTGGTTCCTATAACGGGAGACTAGCACAACGCATAAGTGCAAGAGCAAGTGTCTCAAACATTTCTGAGCCAAGCATATCAAAAATGAAGTGAGTATTCTCTTAACATAAATATATACCATCATATTATAATACTATTTGCCTTGAACATAAATATACTATGTACAGTACTAATATACTATTATAATAATTATTTACCTTGAAGTTAACTATTCCCATATAATTATGTGCAAAATTCAAAATCCTGAGGTGCTACAGCAATTATCAGTTCTGATTCAGAATCAGTATACTTGATTTAGTTTAGCACAGCACCACTTGTCTGGGTAGCAGACAATAAATTTTTTTTGTTGCCCAGCACTTTCCTGAAAACAATGAATCAGAGATTATCAAAATTCTTGATTGATATCCATTTGTCCTTTTTTTAATGTCCATTTTTCCATACCAGCAAGGATGAGATGAATATATTAATTATTTTTAATCATATTATTGAAGCATTATTTTACAACCAGATGCCCTTCTTGTCATCAACTGTTGCTCACTTTTCAAGTAAGGTCCTTTGTCCACATGTTTTCAAATGTGCAAAGCCAGCAGCTCAGTGGCTTTTGAAAAAGCACAAATGTAAACTCACACACATATTTTATACATATATAAATGCAAATGGTAGTGAGTGACAGGCTTCTTACAGTTTTTGTATACAAATCCACTTACAAGGTTTTGGGCAGCCCATGGCTATAGTAGGAAATTTCCAAGATGCAGTGCAATGGAACTGAACTTGAAACTAAGTGGTTGAGAACTGAACTTCTTAACTATACAGCCATGTCTACATTTCTTTCTGTCTCTCTGTCTGTCTAAGTATCTATCTATACATACATACATACACATATGATACACATACACACACACATACACATGATACACACACACACACACATACATACATACGCACACTCATATACACATGCAAAAAGAACAAAGGTTCTCCACCTTGTTTTTCTAACACCTCCACATAATGATTATTTGAACTTGTGATTTCTTCAATGGTTGTTTTTGAACTGGAACTCCCTCTGGTTCTCATTCCATCAACCCAAATGACTGCCAACCCCCACTCCACCACACCCGCTCAAATTTACATACTCTCCTCCCTATATGACAATAAACATCTTTCTCTCTCTCTCTCTCTCTCTCTCTCTCTCTCTCTCACACACACTGTCTCTTTTTCCTTCAATCGGTCAGTCATTTACATGTATTTGTCTGCTAATGATATCACAGTACATTTATCTACAACTTATTCTCAGTAGTATCCAATTGTTATGCTAACAGCTTCTCCATAGCTTAAAAAACCCACCTGCAGCTTGTACTGAAATGAGATACTTGAAATGTAGTGTAATTAGAAACACAGGTATTTCTCATAACCAGGAATCAGAACTGCATCAATCCTTTACTACAAAATGTTCTGTGACTAAAAAACAATACATTCTTAACATATGCTAAACATATGTGAATTCAAGTCCCTATAAATGTTCAGTATATCTCTATCAAGCAATCTCACCTACAAGTTGAAAACTTCAATGAGAGTCTGACCTTGCCTTTTAGAGTTTAAATGTACTTTAGTCGGTATCAGATACTTTTGACTTACAAAGCTCTGACTGACTTAGGCACAAGCATTGCTGTGTGGTTAAGGTCACTCCTAACCATTCAGTTTTGGGTTCAGTCCCTCTGCTTGGCAATTTGGGCAAATACTTTCTACAATAACTCTGGCCCAACTAAAGCCTTGTGAATGGATTTGGTAGATAGAAGCCAAAAAGAAAACATCATAAATATATAAATGTTTGTGTATGTTCATATCTGTCTTAACATCACATGAAAATTTGTCAACAAATGTCACCAACCTACAAGTGATGTCATTTCTTTGCAATTTTCCATGAAAGCATGTCTGGTCACTGTGCTGTTCAAGTTTGAAGGGCTAGAAGAAATATTACCTAACTTGGAAATAGGTGAGGGTTTAGCCACAGAAAAAAATTCATGGGAAGGTGGACATTTGAATGATGGGCATGAATTGATGACAATAATGTTGAAAAAAGCTAGATTCATCTAGTGATGGAGGATTGATCCTGATATCAAATGTCATCAAAATTTATAATTACCACCTTAGAAAGATATCATCTACTGAAAAATAAGCTCTCTCTGTTGCGACTCACCAGAATTGTTTATTATGTAAATGAACAGAATCAACAAATCACAACTGCCACACTACTTCCCACACCATGGAAAACTGCATTGTTCAATGAGTATTCTGATTGTGATCATAAAGAAAGTAAACCAAAGTAGAAAACACATACACATGTAGAAAACACACACACAAAGTAGAAAACACATACACAAACAGCCATAAAACACTATACAAAACATTCTTATAACAATTTCAGATAAAATACCTACACTCCAGCAGTAAACAGATATCTAACAGTTGCCTTGGTAGAAGCCCAAAAGATTAGCCACCATCTTTCCAACAACAATTTTGGCCACTGTTTTAAATTCAATACCTCTACCACCTGCAGACATGCTTATAAAATCAAGAAACAGCACAGTGCCAATGATTTTAAGAAACATGTTTTCATACCCAGAATTGTCAAAGCATGGAATAAACACATCAGTTGTTAGGTGTCGAGACACTGTATCCTTCAAAAATTCTATGCTTCTCAAAATTTGCTAGCACTTCTGACATGCTGGGTACCTTTCACTCTTTATGACTCCTTATCATTCACTTTTTGTGTTTTATTCCGTGTACTGTGCATGCAATTTTGGATTTCATTGCTTCCTTTCTTTACTTGACTTATTGCTGTTTCTGTCCCTTCTTTTACCCTTTTCTATGAGCTGTAGTGCACCAGAGCCCTGTATACAATAAGTTCATTTTATAAACTTAACAAAAATTTTCCCAAAACCAGTGAAGTCAAAAAGTACAAAGGCTTCAGAAACTTAAAACACATAAGGCCCAGAAAGGTTGCTGTACTCATCAACAAATTATTTGTACCAATATGGATAAATTCACAGAATTTGGAAACTGGATTAAGTTTCAAAACCCAACAAAAACTCAGCCAAAGCACAATCATACAGATCATTTAACATCCTATGTACACCTTAAAAAAATAATAACAATGGAAAGATTCATCTGTGACATCATCAGCTTCTGCATTCTTAGTTCCAACATTTTCAAATGACTACAATCAGCCACCACAGTCCTCACAAACCTTACAGACAAAATTCATGACAGCTTTGATAAAACGGCAAACTACCTATGTGCACCAATCTAATTATAATTGACTTCAGCAGAACATTTGACTCTACTCTTTGCTATACACTAATATCATCAGTGTTTAACATCCTCTTTCTATGGGTTGGATGGTTTGGCAGGAGCTGGCAAGTCAGAAGACTGTGTTAAGCTCTACAATCAGCTTCTCTCTAGAAACAACAAAATGCTGGCAATTGAAAGGATGCTCCATCACAAGGTGTAGACACAATTGTTCTGTGGATTGTACTTAGAAATTTGACCTGCATGATATAGTTTATCTGGTCAGAGTCGATAATAACTAACTGTAAAACATTTATCTAGTGTGGATCTCAGATAGAATTAAAACATAGTACACGCTCGAGGGTTTCTTCCATATATTTAACCTGCTACCTCTATATAACTAATGCCAACTTTAACATAAATTACTTTTAATCGTTGATAGACAGTTGAGTTGTATCCATTCTTCACTCACAATACTACTTGCATAAATGCTACAACCATTTCAACATAATGGCTTCATTTCCTACAATAAATACTGCCTTATTTCCTAGTTCTCATATAAGATATTTTAACCCAATCATTTCTCTTCAAAACTGCAAATATTTACAACATTCTTTTACTCATTGCATACCATACAGATAAGAATTTCTTTTGACTAAGCAGAAAGTCAATTGCTAAAGATGTATATTGCTAAAAGAAACCAACCAGTATATTAAAGGTTGTTGATGCGGTTTAGCCCCAAGTCAACCCTGCTGAACAGACCTATGATCAAAGGCATTCCAATCATGACCATCCAATCTTTTTCTTTCAAGAGGGTAGGGATACTTTTATCATTTTAGGGATACTTGGTTATTATTTCTAGTAAGTCAAATAATTGCATAGAAGCTCCCTTGTTAATCCATTCTTTGTTTGATGACTATTTGGGATAAAAGGTAAAACAAGCCCCAGCAAGATTCGAACCCTGTAACAAGAGGCTACAAACATGTAGTTCAGTACACTACAGATTCTATCAACTCCCCCACTTGTTTCTCTTCCAATACTCATTTCTTGTATAAATACAAAGATTCATAAAAATAAGTGAAAGAAACTAAAATGAAGTAATGATCACACCTTTTACAAATGGTATAAAATGGTTTAACATTTGGAAATGAAGCGTTTTAACATGTAATGTAAATGTAATAAAATTTACTGGCTCACATTTAACAATAACTGAGAATGGGAATAATTCATGCGATTGCAATCATACATGAAACTGTTAGGATGAAAGAGGAGAGGATATAAAAGCAATACCAAACACTGAACAAAGTAGATAAAATAGACAGATCTAGTAAACCATGTAATTTACAGCATCATATAGTCTGTAATGTGTGTTTTAGGTTTACAGTCAGTTCTGTTTTTGATTGTTACTTTTTTTTTACAGTAAAATTATTTATCAGCATTTGTCAATATATATATATATATGTATTATCACCATCATCATTTAATATCTGTTTTCCATACTAGCATGGGTTGGATGGTTTGACAGGATCCAGTGAGCTGCATGGTAACATCAAGCTCAATGTCAGGTTTGGCATGGTTTTTACAGCTAGATGCCCCTCCTAATGCCAACCACCTTATAGCATATACTGGGTGTCCTTTTTGCCACCAGCACTACAGAGGTTATCAAGTAGCTTGCAAGACAAGAAAAGAACAAAAGACAAAGGAAATGGTAAGAAAAAGGGAAAAGCCTCCTAAACTAAATGGGGGGGGGGGAGGGTCAATGATTCAGTGCCAGATGTTGAGAAGCTAAAGTATATATACACATGTGTAAGTGTGGGTGGCACGTAAAGAGCACTATTCAAGCATGGTTGATGCCAGTGCCACCTGACTGGCTCCTGTGCCGGTGGCACATAAAAAGCACCATTTGAGTGAGGTCAGTATCAGTGCCACCTGACTGGCCCCTGTGCCAGTAGCATGTAAAAGCCACTCTTGGAGTGGTTGGAGTTAGGAAAGGCATCCACCTGTAGAAACCTTGCCAGAACAGATTGGAGCCTGGTGCAGCCTCCTGACTTGCTAGTCCTCAGTCAAACCGTCCAAGCCATGCCAACATGAAAGGCAGACGTTAAACGATGATGATGATGATATATATAAAATAACAAAGGCAGCTATACACAATATAAAACCAAAAAAAGAAAAATTCAATTGTCACTAATTGTGACTGAGGGTGCTGGGTAGCATCTATATTGCAAGAAATATATTCTTTTATTTGTTTCAGTCATTTGACTGTGGCCATGCTGGAACACCACCTTTAGTTGAACAAATTGACCCTAGGACTTACTCTTTGTAAGACTAGTACTTATTCTATCAGTTTCTTTTGCCAAACCACTAAGTTAAGAGAATATAAACACACCAACAATGGGTGTCAATATACATACATACACAGATACATACATACATACATACATACATACATGACACACATATATATATATATATATATGGATTCATCTTAAAATACTATAATATATAGCATCATAATTTATCTTAACTTGTAACCTTAATGCTATCATCTGCATAATCTGACTTGGGCAGAATTAGTAAGTCTATCATTGTTAGAATTATCCCTTGTGTTAAAAGAAACACGAATCTCCCACTTTGGATATCCACAGGAGATATCATAACTTGGTTCTGCTCATTGAATAATAAATGGAAAACTCACTTTGGAGAATTTTACTGGTATTACACCATTAGAGAAAAATATTATTTTTACTGCAAGGAAAACACTGATATCCTTCAGAAATAGGACTTGGACCCAATGTGACCTTCATGATGACTTTGATGTTACAATGGGAAGCATGGACTCTGCCCAAATCACATATATTGTTGGCCTATTCTTACTTTCAAAAAAAAAAAAAAAATTCCCAATATCAGCAGAGGTCTGTACAGAGAGAATGCCTTATTCACTACATTCGGCTCCTCTACACAAGCAACTGATAGGATAAGGAAAAGAGTAATTAGTAGTTATATAACTTAAATATCATATTTGAAAATGTCACTAAATGTGTTAACATATTGGACGTAACATTAAATTTAGATAACGGCTTATTCTATCCTTACCATAAACCTAATAAAACTATTAAGTATATCCATGCCGTATCAAATCATCTCCAAAGTGTCATTAAGGGGATAATCAAAGGTGTGTCAATAAGAATCTCTAACTTATCTGCAAACAAAAAGATTTTTGATGATTTTGCACCCTTTTATAATACAGTATTGAAAGACAGTGGATTCAATAGGAAGATATATTATATTAAGAACACAATATTTAAAAATGAATTAGGCAAACGTTTTCCAAATATTGCAAATTTAAACATCAACATGCCTCCCACAAACAACCCCACTGAATATAGGAACCAACAACATTTTATAAGATACTATAATTTATTTAATTATAATAACAATAATTATACTGTGCAGAATAAGTACAACTCGGGGAGGAGACGGGAAATTATATGGTTAACACCTCCTTTTTCCCTCCAGGTCAGAAACCTCCCTAAATTATTTTTTAGGATTATCAATAGGAATTTCTCATTAGGCCATAAATATCATTCCATATTTAATAGGTCCTGCCTTAAATTATTGTACTCAACAACACCCAATCTGGAATCTAGAATCATGGCCAACAATAGACTTAAACTTAGAAATAATAGTATTAATAGAGATGATAATATAGCTGACCTTAACATGAAGAATAATAATAAGAACCCTGATATTAAAAATAGAAAGGCTAAGCATGGAAATGTAACATGTAACTGCCGTAATAGGGAGTTATGTCCCTTAAAAGGATTCTGTTTAAGGAGAAATGTCATATATAAAGTTGAGGTTTCAACCCTTAATGAACCTAAAAAGATATACATAGTAAGTACGATTGATTTTAAGATTAGATATAGAGTACACATAAATTCATTTATCAATCATGAAACAAAAGATTCAACCACACTAGCTACCCACATTAATAAATTTAAAATGTGCAAAAAGGGATTCAGTCTAGATTGTGCCGACAAAAAAGTTTACTTAATAAGATATCGGATGTCATTATTATTTGCAAAGATAAATATTTATCAACTTTTAAATTTTTACCCAAAAATAATTAGCCATAGGATTTTAACCTAGTTACCCTTCATATATTTGAATTCATTTTAAAATACTATAATATATAACGTCATAATTTATCTTAACTTGTAACTTTAATTCTAAATATATCATCCACATGAACAGTATGATCCGACACAGCATTTGTTTTTTTAAAATTCCCAAATCTTTCGTGTCTCTTAAAATTTTAAAATTTTAATAACTCTTTTAATCTTTTAACTCTGATGAGAGAAGTATAGATGATTGCTATGGCTGGAGTTAGCTTGCCCATATCAACCTATATCTTCCCAAAACGGCCATCAGACTTTGCACTTATTCAGGATTCCTCTTAAAATCATTTTATGCTAACTTTCTCATCTACCTTCCTCATTGATTTTAATACAGACATTCAACTTAGCAAGTACATTTATGTATTTATATATTTATAAATTCTTATGAATTTTTACTATACCTAGTGTATACGAATGCACCTATGTATTTTCTAAAGTATTCCGACAATTTGAAAAGGATTGAGTGAATATGAACACTGAGCTTTGAACTTTGTTCTCTCTTTCTTAATTTTATTCTCCTGAAGGTCTATTAGAAGGCTAACTAGGTGTGCTGTATAAAGTGGATAATTATACCATTTACTTTTTCATTATATATATATATATATATATATATATATATATGATAAGATTATTTCAGTTTCTGTCTACCAAATCCACTCACAAGGCCTTGGTTGGCCCAAGGCTATAGTAGAAGACACTTGCCCAAGGTTCCACGCAGTGGGACTGAACCCAGAATCATGTGATTGGGAAGCAAGCTTCTTACCACACAATCATGCCTGCAACTATATATATATATATATATGTATTTCAACAATTGAGGGCAAAATTAATTAATTATTAATCAATTTCACCAAGTGTTCAGTATGCAAAGGGACCATTCAAGGCGAATTCAAATTATTACATTATATAAAAGGGCTTAGTAAAATAAATTACTTTGCCGCATACTGAACTCATTAGAAATAGCAGCTAAAAAACTTTTTTAAAGCTATTTCTAATACTTAAAGAAAATCTCTCTCATATATAGTGTTTGCTTAATTCAACTCACAAAAGTTTGGGGGTAAGGACATCGAAAAATCAAATGCTAAGGTTATTTGAGAACGTACGTTTCAAGATTAGTCAAAACAACATTTCTATCATCAGCTCAGAAATTCCTTGGTTTCCAAATCCAAACCAAGGAATTTCTGAGCTGATGATAGAAATGTTGTTTTGACTAATCTTGAAACGTACGTTCTCAAATAACCTTAGCATTTGATTTTTCGATGTCCTTACCCCCAAACTTTTGTGAGTTGAATTAAGCAAACACTATATATGAGAGAGATTTTCTTTAAGTATTAGAAATAGCTTTAAAAAAGTTTTTTAGCTGCTATTTCTAATGAGTTCAGTATGCGGCAAAGTAATTTATTTTACTAAGCCCTTTTATATAATGTAATAATATATATATATGTATATATTTCTTTATTGCCTACAGGGAGCTAAACATAGAGAGGACAAAGAAGGACAGACAAAGGGATTAAGTCAATTACACTGACCCCAGTGCATAACTGGCACCAATTTAATCAACCCTGAAAGGATGACAGGCAAAGTCAACCTCAGCAGAATTTGAACTCAGAACATAAAGACATTTGAAATACCGCTAAGCATTTTGCCTGGCATGCTAACATTTCTGCCGCCTTATATATATAAATATATATGTATGTATGTACGTGTATATGGATGTATGTGTGTGTGTGTGAATATATATATATATATATATATATATATATATATATAGGGAGAGTTTATGAAAAAAACACAAGACGAAGACAGGTGGTGTACAAAACAAACAGATGTATTAGTATAATACTCAGAAATAGAAAAAATCTTTTACGTTTCAAGCCTACACTCTTCTACAGAAAGGGACACAGAAAAAAAAAAAAAATATATATATATAATATATATATATAATATATATATATATATATATTAATATAAAATTAAGTATAAGGAAAGGAAAAATTGTAAGTGTAGACGAACTTTAATTCAATTCAAATCCAAGTTGGTACAGAACCAATATACATTCTACAAATTGTTTCAGAGTCTAATTAATTCCAAAGAAAAAAAATCCAAAAAACTCTTCATGAAATAAAAATTAGATTCCTCATCAGGAATTATATACTGGTATGAATAGTTACAACCAACAAAATATACAATACCTTTTTAATTTTTTAAAAAATTTAATTTTAAGTTATCGTGACTATTTTAATTTTGATTCATCTGTGTTTAATTATCTTACTACCATTTTGTTATTTCTATATTTATTTATTAGCTGACCCCATGCTGTTTATAATTGATGGCTAATTGTTATTTAAACAAGATACAAAATGAAGTATAGAACAATCAGATACAAGCATTCACATATTTTCCAATCTCACACATACATACATACACATACTCAAACAAAATTGGTATGATGTCAGTTTTTATCTTCAGAGTTGTATGAAGGCATGGAAACATTTTCATTACTTATGCACACATTCACACACACACAGACATGCACATGCATATACACACAGACATTCACAGAATTCCCTTTTTCATACACACACGTATACACATATACTTACACAGAGTTGAATGGCTGTCTTTTACTTTATTCATCCCTTCCTTTCTCATTCATATGTTGAAAACAGAAGATACACTCTGCGTTCTTCTTTCTCAAACGGTCATTACTTTCTCTCATTCTTTCAGTCATGGCTATTACTCTCTTCGTCTCTCCTTCACTGTATTAATATTTTCTCTCCTCTCCTTTCTCTGATACTACTCTTTCTCTTTAGCCATTCTACTGTTTTATTTGTAGAAGGCTATTTTGTAAACAAAAGATCTGCTTTTTATTTTTAATTTTATTTTTGTTTGATATTACCATATCATTAAGTTTAAATAAGGACATTTATTACTTTTTAGTGGATAATATATTGGTTTGTGGTTATTAATTTTAAAATTTTTGATTAGATAACCCTATTATTTTTCTGGTTAATTTTTGTTTCATTAAATCTATATCTTTTCTAGATATTTATAAATCATGAATAGTAATGTTAATAAAACAAATATATATATTTTTTATATATATGTTTTACTAGTTATGAATATCTGGTGTTCTTGTTATCTTTCATTTATTTGTTCATTCATGTCAGGGCTATGAAAGGTCTTCGTAAATTTTGCAGGTTGTAACTATTCATATCAGTATGTAATTTCTGACAAGGAATCTAATTTTTTTTTCATGAAGAGCTTTCCGCTTTTGTCTTTGGAATTAATTAGACTCCCAAAAAATTTGTAGAATGTATATTGGTTCTATACCAACTTGGATTTGAATTGAATTAAAGTTTGTCTACACAATTTTTCCTTTCCTTATACTTCATTTACTGTTTTTGCAAATATTGAGTATATATTTTTATATATATTCTTTACTTGGACTGTACTGGCAGACTTGGTTGTTTGACAACCCTTTGAAGGATTTCGGTCCTCACCTCTTTTATATATATATATATATATATATATATATATATATATATATATATATATATATATATAATTCAATTAGAGGTTATGTTAGCCTCATGAAGAGATGGTGTCATCCAAGGAAATACTGGTTCAATACCTTATATTTTGGGAGGAAATGATTTCCTTAAAATAATAGGTATGTATATAAAAAACCTGTAGTCTATATTCATATAAAGGAAGAAGAAAATGGAGATTGTAAAGTTAATAAGAGTATATTATCAACAACAAATCAAACCTTATCCCTTACAGCTGTTTCAATTGTATTCTGTAAATTAATTAAATATTAAGTTCATACTTCTGAGCATAATATTTTCAGAGGGAAAATATATACCCTTAGATGTTTTACATGTTTGTTTATAGATTCATTATAGCAGACTGAATGATACTATTTATTATTTGCATTTTTATCCCCCAGCCCGTATAACAATTTTTACACACACTAAATAATATACTTTCTTTTTCCTTACACTTATACAGATATATGCACAGATAAGGAATTAAATAATCACTAGTATACATAAATGTTCATGTATGTTGATCTGTAACTATGTACACATATATGTATATGTAAGAATAGACACATACTTGTTTGTGTGTATCTGTATGCGTATATATACACACATGTGTGTGGGGGTATAAGCAAATACTCTTGAGTGGGCAGGTACGCATATGTGTATGCAATTATGTAAGTGTGTACATATATACTTGCATGTGTGTATGTGTGTAAATGTGTGTGCATGTATGTATGCATTTATGTATGCATGTGTATGTATGTATGCGTATGCATGTATGTGCATCTATTCATACACATGGGTGTATATGCATGCATATGTACATGTGTGTATGTCTGAGTGTATAGGTACATATGTGCATGTTTGTACTGGTGTAGGCGTGTACCTATATATATATATATAATATATATATATATATATATATATATATATATGGGTTTGTGTATGCATAGACATGTGTGTGCATATGTATATATATATATGCATATATGTGTGTATGTATATGTGCATATATGTGTATATGTATGTATATATCTATGATTAAATTTATGTACGCTTGTACGTGTGTACACACAGACATTTATTTCCACATGTAAATTAAGACAACAATTTAAGAAACCATTAAACAAATACACTTCCATAGAAATGCTATAGTGTAAACATAATAATTCAAAATTCCACAAACCAATCGTGAATCAACTGACCAACATGGATCTATATCAATTTCTTCTGAGGAGTGATGAGTTAAAAAGTGTAAAGGTGTATATATATCACTTGTATAAGTAAATACATACATAAATGTGCATGTATGCTGATCTGTAACTCGTATGTACACATATAGGTGTATGTAAGAATAGATACATACTTGTTTGTGTGTATCTGTATGCATATATATATACACACTTGTGTGTATATAGTTAATCAAATAGATCTTTTGAGAATAAAGTATACTGGATTTCAAATAAGTGCTCTTGATATGAGAAATGTCTAAAACCTTAAACGAATTTAGAGATTCAATTAGAGCAATTATATATTAGAAAGTAAAAGTAGGAAAAATTATATCATAAAAATTACTACTGTGATTTTTATGATATAGGCGCAGGAGTAGCTGTGTGATAAGTAGCTTGCTTACGAACCACATGGTTCCTGGTTCAGTCCTACTGTGTGGCACCTTGGGCAAGTGTCTTCTACTATAGCCTCAGGCTGACCAAAGCATTGTGAGTGGATTTGGTAGACAAAAACTGAAAGAAGTCCATCGTATATATGTGTGTGTGTATATATATATATATATATATATATATATATGTATGCGTGTTAAATATGTTGTGTATCTGTGTTTATCCCTCCAACATCGCTTGACAACTGATGCTGGTGTGTTTACGTGCCCGTAACTTAGCGGTTCGGCAAAAGAGACCGATAGAATAAGTACTAGGCTTATAAAGAATAAGTTCTGGGGTCGATTTGATTCAACTAAAGGCGGTTCTCCAGCTTGGCCACAGTCAAATGACTGAAACAAGTAAAAAGAGTGATAAGTCCATAATATAATTAATATTGTATTAATTAATAAATATATAAAGTATAACTATGATTATTTAAAAAGATTTCAGAGTTTGTTACACTTATGGATTACATACTGAAGAGAAAATTAAATTATGAGACTTATATCTACACACAGCCACTACAGATTCTTACAAATGATTTTACCATGGATTTATATTATTTTTTCATAATTTTTAGCCCAAATTTATACTAATAAACATCTATACCAATAACTTTTTAAGCAACACCTTTATCATACAATTTTAAATAGCATCTCTATCATTTGATCTACTACATGGAAATTCATCCTTTTCTCTGATGAGTGGATATATGTACTAATAATGATTATCAACTTTGGATTTCATTTCGAAAGGTAGTATATTCATGAAACAATTGTAAGATCTCTCAATCTTTTTAAATAACCATAGTTATACTTTATATATTTATTTCATCATCATCATCATCATTTAATGTCCGCTTTCCATGCTAGCATGGGTTGGACGATTTGACTGAGGTCTGGCGAACCAGACTCCAATCTGATCTGGCAGAGTTTCTACAGCTGGATGCCCTTCCTAATACCAACCATTCCATGAGTGTAGTGGGTGCTTTTACGTGCCACCGGCACGAGGGCCAATTTGGTGGTACTGGCAACAGCTACACTCAAATGGTGCTTTTTATGTACCAGCTGCATAGGAGCCAGTCCAGTGGCACTGGCGACAAACTCGCTTGAATGTTTTTTTTTTCACATGCCACCAGCACAAGTGCTAATAATGCGACGCGGTAACAATCATGCTTGAATGGTGTGTTTAATGTGCCAGGCACAAAGGCCCGCTTGTTGCTCTGGCAACGATCTCACTCGTATGGTACTCTTAGCGCTCCACTAGCAACGGATGCTAGTCACCGAGTTTGATTTTGATTTCATGTGCCTCAACAGGTCTTTGCAATCGAGTTCGATTTCGACTTCGATTTCACTTGTTTCAACTGGTCTTCGCAAGCAGAGTTTAGTGTCCAATGAAGAAAAGGCACACGTAAGTGGACTGGTTACACCCCTAGCATAGGCCACAAGGTTATGGTCACACTTGCACTTGCTGAGTCTTCTCAAGCACAGCATATTTCCAGAGGTCCCGCTCACTAGTCATTGCTTCGTTGAGGCCCAATGTTTGAAGGTCATGCTTCACCACCTCATCCCAGGTCTTCCTGGATCTACCTCTTCCACAGGTTCCCTCAGCTGCTAAGGTGTGGCACTTTTTCACACAGCTATCCACATCCATTCTCGCCACATGACCATATCAGCTCAGTCGTCTCTCTTGCACATCAAATAACAGTGATGCCAGTGTTATTTTTATTTTTGCGTAATTTAGACAATATATTCACCACACACTGTGTATGTATGTGTGTGCATATATGTATATCATCATCATCATCATCGTTTAACGTCCGCTTTCCATGCTAGCATGAGTTGGACGATTTGACTGAGGGATAGCAAACCAGATGGCTGCACCAGGCTTCAATCTTGATCTGGCAGAGTTTCTACAGCTGGATGCCCTTCCTAACGCCAACCACTTCGAGAGTGTAGTAGGTACTTTTATGTATGTATAAAATTTAGGAACAGTTTTTCTTTTATGCATGTTTTATTAAATATACAACTATATTGAAGATTTATCTTTCCTTATTAGTATTTTAGAGTTCGTTTTTAACAAGACGGTACCTGAATCCATATCCATCATTTCCAAACTTTCCCAGTCTCAATTCCAAGAACTGAATTGAATATGTTGTTCCTTATATACTGATACTGAATTCCTGTAATCTTTCCCAGCTAAGGTCATTTTTTGACTGTTAGCAGCAAGCATCAGCAGTCACCAGTTGATTTGTTTGTCACAGTCAAATTTTGACATGACCTTTTTATTCTTTTATCTGTTTCAGCCATTAGACCACGGCCATACTGGGGCACCACCCTGACTTTTTAGTTGAATGAATTGACCACAGTACTTATTTTTGTAAGCCTGGTATTTATTCTAGCAGTCTCTTTAGCCAAACCACTTAGTTACAAGGATATAAATACACCAACAACGGTTCTTAAGTGGAGGTGGAGGGACAAAGACACACACACACCTTCAGTTTCTGTCTACCAAATCAACTCACAAGACTTTGGTTAGTCTGAGGTTATAGTAGAAGACACTTGCCCAAGTGCCATGTAGTGAACCCGGAACCATGTGGTTAGGAAGCAAGCTTCTTACCACACAGCCACTCCTGCACCTAAAGCTGCAAAAACATCACAACTGCCCAATGAACGGAGTATGAAACTCTGAGTACAGATATATATATATATATATATATATATATATATATAATATATATATATATATATATATGCTTGCTTCCTAACCACATGGTTTCAGTTCAGTCCCACTGCATGGCACCTTGGGCAAGTGTCTTCTACTATAGCTTCAGGCTGACCATAGCCTTGAGAGTGGATTTGGTTGACAGAAACTGAAAAGAAGCCCATCATATATATATGTTTTAGGATATATATATATATATTTCTGTGTGTGTCTTTGTGTTTGTCCCCACCACCATCACTTGACAACTGATGTTGGTGTGTTTAAGTCCCTGTAACTTAGCAGTTCTGCAAAAGAGACTGACAGAATAAGTATCAGGCTTACAAAGAATAAGTCCTGGGGTTGATTTCTTTTAACTAAAAAGTGCTGCTCCAGTATAGCTGCAGTCAGATGACTGAAAAGAATAAAAGAATATATATCTCTCTCTATATAAACGGCAGTTTGTCTGTGCGTGTTTCTGTGTGTCTGTTTGCTTGTACCCTCACCCTGACCACGGCTTTCAACTAATTCTGATGAAACTTGACACACACATAGCCCAATGTCATAATTCAAAACTAACGCATCAAAAATTTTGAAAAGTTCCCCCAGTTCTGAAAAAAATCGATAAATTCGACATGGGGTCGAGAATCAGAAACACAAACCATAAACTGTCTAGGGGACGCAACTCCACCATTTTTAACTCTCAAAAAAAAATTTACCATCATTTTTCCCCATTCTTTTGCTATTTTTTGGCTATAACTCTCTAAAAATGCTTTATAGTTATTTCTCTTACAAACCTGAGCAACGCCGGGCGATACTGCTAGTATATATATATATATATATATATATATATATACATACATGTACATACATTATTTCTATAAACCTCAACGGATACATATATATCTATCCCATCTTAGACATAAACAAAAAAATTAAATATTGATTTCTAGCAAGGTGATTCTTTCCCTTACAATGGAATGACCAACAAAATAACAACTTGAAATTATATGAAAAATCAAAGCCAAAAAATTAGTTGCCCTTCATTTTGAAGGTATGTGTGTATTGTGTATGCCTGAATGTGTGTGTATGCATGCATATGTATATGTATTTGAGTGTGTGTGTATGTATGTGTGTGTGCATGCACTGCATGCGCTTAATGTTGCTATTTTACTTAGGTAAAATGAAACACTTATCTGTTAGAAAGCTGTTTAAGGAATTATAATCAGTTCATATATGAAGTAGTCCCAGCTGTGATAAATACATTATAAGTATTTCATAACAACAAACAGACAATCATTGTGAACTGGGTCATTGCATGTTTACCTTTATCACTGACCCTAAAGTGAGGGAGGCCTCCATGAAAGGTTGACCTTGCTAATGAGGCAGCCAAACATAAGTGCATACAAAAGGAAAGAATGAGAAAGAGATGAGAGAAGGAACGTAGAAGAAAGGGAAAATGAAGTGGGGAGTCAGCGTAAATATTCTAGAAGAATCAGTGTAGTGTTTTAGAAGAAGTGATGTATTTAAGAAGAATAAGTCATGTGTTTTATCTTTGTTTTAATAGTTCAAATATAAGATGGCTCTCTCAATGTGACCTTCTCTATTCATCATACTTGCACCTGGCACCCTGATACAGATTTCATAGTAATTATAACTAAATGTAATATCTAAAGCACAAAGGGGTTTGTGTGCTTTATCTATGTACAACTAATTACAGTATTGTAAGATTTAGATAACTTATTCCATGCAAATACACACACACTGTATATATATATGTATATGTGACCACATGTGTATCATTGGCGATTTTCTTTCTCCATCTTCCCTTCTTTGGACTTTCACTAAATTTCTGACAAAGAGCTCTGCTCGAAAAGTGAAATCCTTCTTCTTTTTTTCCTTTCCTGAGCATCCAATAACACTAAACTTATTTCTAGTCCTTGTTGTGTTTTCTCTTTGTTCATGTTTGGATTAACTATATATATATATATATATATATATATATATTATATATATATATACATATATACAAGCAGAGTTGCCCGGCATTGCTCAGGATTAAAATGGTATAGTTTGTAAATATATATATTAGTTATGTTGGAACAGGTGATATGAGAAAGTGCAACATTGATGAGAAAATATTTGTGGAGTAAATGAAGGCCTAATAAGCAGCATGTAATATGTCTGTTTGGAGGATTCCATGCCCTAACCTATCATGGAAAATTGGGAGTTGTGGGGTATGTAATTTTTGAACCCACTGTAAAGCTGTCAGTGAATATACTCGCCTTTGAGATGGTCAGCGTGTGTTTAACATTACCCGTTGTATGATTGGCAATCAAATGAATGGAGGTGTTGTATGTAAATGGGTACATTCCAGAAATATGCTGCAATGAGAGATATGTTTCTTTATTACCCACGAGGGGCTAAACACAGAGGGGACAAACAAGGACAGAAAAACGAATTAAGTCGATTACATCGACCCCAGTGCGTAACTGGTACCTAATTTATCGACCCCGAAAGGATGAAAGGCAAAGTCGACCACGGCGGAATTTGAACTCAGAACGTAACGGCAGATGAAATACGGCTACGCATTTCGCCCGGCCAGCAACGCAAAAGTGAACTGTTGGAATGTTGCAGAAGGCAGAGGGTTGACATTCAGTTGCTGGTGTGGCTGTAGAATAAGAAACATAAACTGAGCCTATGCAATCACATGAGTATATGTAGTAATAAATTACTTGAAAAAATAAGGCATAATGGCTTACTGTATGGTATGTATATAGTATGTCTATATTTTTGTATGCAGTGTAAATTAACGAAATGTAATCTAAATCATAGTCATGGTCAATGCCACCTGACTGGCACCTGTGCTGGTGGCACATAATAAGTACCATTTGAGCGGGGGTTTATGTTAGTGCCACCTGAATGGCTCCCGTGCCAGTGGAACATAAAAAGCACCATCCAAACATGGTCAATGCCAGTGCCCCTTGACTGGCTCCCGTGTTGGTGGCACGTAAAAAGCACCATCTGAAGTGGTCAATGCCAGTGCCCCCATACTGGCTTCTGTACTGGTGGCACATAAAAAGCAACATTTGAACATAACCGATGCCAGTGCCTCCTGACTGGCTCCCATGCTGGTGGCATGTAAAAAGCACCATCTGAATGTATGTATGTATGTATGTATGTATGTAAATGCACATGCATGCATATACACAAGTATATATGTGAGCATTTATGTATGTATATGTACTGATATGTGTGTCTGTTCAAGTTATATATATATAACTATTACTCCATCGAAGGTTGTATACACACACACACACACACACACACACACACACACACACACACACATATATATACATACATACATATATATATATGTTCCAAGCACACAATCTGAGATCAAGTCAGTTGCTGAGCAAATTCATCTATGTAAGTAGAAAGACTATATCTATGAAATGTTATATTGTTTTAATTGAAATGAAAATAAAATTTCCTATTGACACTGACTGGCCCTCACATACATATAATGTGTTTAATAAAATACCTAACGTGGAAAGAAACACACACTGTGAGACATATACACACTCATACACTCACACATGTTGTCGTCGTGTTAGAATTAAAAGTAAAAGTATAAAAGTGAAACAATATATCACATTACAATATAAATGCTATTCTTTCACTTTTATTCTTTGAGTTTTGACGCGTAATACAGAACCAGTGCCAATGTTACATTGTTTTAATCCAAACAAATTACATGTTGACACTCCTGGAGTGTAATAGTATTACCATGTAAAATTTGATTTGATTTGGTTGAGCCATTTCAGAATGCATTGGAAACAGAGACAAAGGATTTTATATATATAATAGAGATTTAAAAAGTATGGAAGACCCTACAGATTATAAAACAGCAGATTAATGCAAATGAATAGGAATCATCTAATATTGGTTTCCCATCGCTCTAGAGGCCCCAATATCGATTTTTTTAAAAATCTAAGTAGCCTATGTTCAGGTCTGGGATATGAAACAGCTGTGTATAAAATTTTAAAGAAATCGAATGAAAGATGTAGAAGTTATTAAAGTACATAAATTTTTTGTACACATACACACAGAAGACTTTAATTTTATATATATATAAGATATATATATATATATGTTGAAAATGCACTGTATTCCTCAATGGGTCATTGGTTATCTCCCACAGCTTGAAGTAGTCATCTATGTAAAGTGCCATCCAGACTAGTTGAATCCATTCAGAATATTAAATACAGCTGAAAAGTTTGTGCATACAGAGTAAAAGAGGTGAAGTTGATCAACTAGGAATTAATCATGCATCACAGATACAACTAACTTAAGGAACATACTACAAATCAACAGCACTTACACTTACGTACCTAAATGTGTGTGTGTGTGCACGCATGTGTTTATGTGTGTATGCATATAATTGAAATTTGGTGGCTGCATACAGAACAATGAACAGTAATGTGTTTTGAAATTTCAGATATATATATATATATATATATATATATGCATAGTGTGATGAATAAATTGTTGCCTAAATTACACAAAAATGAAAATAACACTGACGTCTCATTTAACAGATATATTTATCAAAATTACATAAAATTATCTTCTGGACAGTCTCCTTGTTTAAGTTGGTGAATGCTGCCAAAATCCTTGCCTTCAGTTCATTTTTGGTGTTACAAGGAATTTTGTTGGTCTCACCCCACACATAATAATCAAGGGAGTTGCAGACTGGGAAGTTAGGGGTGATGTGGTCGCAAAAGTTGTCTGACAGACATGACTGGGTTCTCCTGCTTGTGTAGCATGGCACAGAGTTCCATTACCAGACACAGGGTCCTCCTGCAGCCACTCTCTTGACCCAGGGCAGCACTACCTCCTCCAGGCACTTGATGTAGGCCTCCATGCTGAGTCTGAGGCCATGTTGGAAGATGAATGGAGGCATAACATCACCATCACTAGTGATCACTCCAAACACTAAAATGTTGACTGGACATTTGATTTTTATGACTTTCAGTACATGTTGAGGGACATGGCAAACCAACAGTTGTTCTGTGTGTTCACCATCTGATCATGGCAGAAATTTTTCTCGTCTGAGAAAAACCAAAGCATGTTTGGTTGAAAGAGATGCTTGAGTTTGTTCAAAAGTTTCATAGCATGGTCTTTCCTCTTGTCCTTGATGGCTTGGGAAAAAAATTGGCCCTCTTTCATCTTGTATGAGGAATACTGAATGTCTTCATGCACTACTCGCCTAATTGACTTGGAGGGATTGTTGTCAATCATGGTTTGGATCTCACCAACAAATTCAGGAGTTCTTTTCTTATCAGAGTGAGTTTTATGAGCTACCATACCTTTGTAATCAACATTAGACTCATCCAACTCTTTCTGAATCCTCTGCACTCTCTTCAGATTGACACCCAGACACTCTGAAAGGTTGGTATTGGAACTTCCAGCATGAATGCCAAGCAGCACAGTATGTTGTTTCCAAATTTCTGGCAGAGTGAAGTGTGTCATGGTGGTGTTTTACTCAGATGGTGCCCAACTGACCTTACTATACTGTATAGTCAACAAAATCAAGAACAAGGCACAAGCACAAAATAAAAAATGTAAAATGACAACAATTTATCCATTGCACCCTGAATGTGTGTGTGTGTATGTGTGTGTGTGTGTATGTATGTATATATATACATACAATTTGAATTTATTTTCCAAGTATTTTCCAGGCAATACTTTTCAAATATTACTTTTCCAAGAAACAAAACAATCGTTATAAAAGCCAGTCAACAGGAACAACATTGCTAAAATTGCTAGATGATCATAGAATTCTTCTTGCTAAAGAATCAGGAGAAATGTGACTACAAAGTGAAAATCTATAAGAATATGTAAGTATGCATGTACTCTGTGAATTTCACTTCAAACAAGGATTTCTGCAGCAGAATATTACAGAATCAACATTATGTAAAAGCCACAGATAGCAAAACATCTAAAATCAAAAATATATAATCGAACAATAAATGAAATCAATCAATTGAAGCTGAAACCTATCATGTTTAGAATTTAATCCTTTTGATGCCAACTTATCCAAAACCATTCTGTTTATATAACACAAACCTGCTTAGTTTGTAAATAAAAAATAATGAGCTTATTGTATACAGGGCTCAGGTGCACAACAATTCATTGGAAAAGGGTAAAAATGAAGAAAAGAAAGTTACAATAAGTCAAGTAAAGAAAAACAGCAATGAAAGCCAAAAGTACATATTCAGTACATAGGATAAAATGCAAAAGCACAGAAAAGGGAACAGTAAGAGTCATAAAAAGGAAAGGGAACATAGATATGTTAGTAGTGGTGGGGACTTTTAGGAAGCATGGAATTTTTGAAGGATGTGATGTCCTGACAACAACTGATATGAGTAGATTACTTCATGCTTCAGCAATTCTGAAAGTGAAACATGTTTCTGAGAGTCATGGTTGCTGTGCATGTCCACAGGTGATAGAGATACCGAATTCAAAAAGGTGGTCAAAAATTGTTGGAAAGATGATAGATAATCTTGTGGGCCTCTCTTTCTCTCTTTCATATATCTATATCTATATCAATATCTATATATATGTATATATATATATATACATGCACATGTGCATGCACACACATGCACACATGTACATATGGATGTATCTATGTGCGTATATTCTGCAACCTACTTGTCTACAACTACCATTCTAGGAAGGTAGTAACTCTAAACATGAGCTAATTCAATATGGTGAGGAGACATTAATTCTGTTATTGACACTATAAAACATATGCAGTACTCACTATAAAGTATTTGGTGATAGGAAGAACACATAGCCAAAGAATGCATTGCATTCTTTTCAAGGAAATGTGGACTCTAGAAGCCACATTGCAAACCACTTTTCTAAGGTGGTAATAACTGAATAAGAATTGATAAAAGGAAGAGGAGTGTCTTTTAGTCTGTCTGCAGAAACCTGTCAAATGTCTGTGGCACAATGAAATAAACCGTAACTATACTGCAAAGTGGTTAGTAATGGAAGGATACCCAGCTGTAAGAGAAAAAAAAGAAAGTAAAACCATGTGTAAAGTGCAACAAAGTCAACCAGTTGTCACTGTTGCTGTGTCAGATGACGAAAGACTGTAGTATGTGGTGAAACCCATCCTATCCATGCCACATGGAAAACTGGATGTAAAACAGAGATGAGGAATATGATGCTATATACAAGTGTGTGTGTGCACGCATGTGTGTGTATGCATGTACGTATGATTTTTCTTTCAGTTTTATTTAAGTTCTTCTTAAGAGAGTTCAAGTCAGTCACTAGCAAAGTGACAAGACTTGAGTTAAGCGAGATACCAGTGTTTGTAAATATGTGATTCAGTTGGTGTGCTGGTTGAACTGTTGATGCATACATCCAAGTGTGTGCATCTATTCACATAAGAATCTCAGACTGAGGAGTTTTGGAATGTCTTACAAAGCTTCACTGTACCACTAACAGATTGGATTTGGAGAATCCGTGTTAGTTTTTTTCGCTCTATCTCCACAAAACCGACTATTTCTAGGTTCTTGTGCAAATTTGTTGGTACATAACCTAATGGACCTATGATGATAAGCACAAATAAGAATTCACAGTCTGGATACAAGAAATGTAAATTCTGCACTAATTTGTCATTATGTATGTATGCATGTATGTAGTGTGTGTGTGCGTGTGTGTGTGTGTGTGTGTGTGCGCGTGTGTGTGATAATTCAGTTTTATTTCAAGATTTCTTGCCAATAGAGAAAGAGCTGGTTTCCAACCTAGATCCAAGGCCCCTTCATTGGGATTTCAACATCAACAGGGTATTTTTGTATGCATGTATGTGTGCAGATTTGTATGTTTTTTTTTATGTATATATTCTCATGCATATAGTTGCATGTCTAGACATGCTCATATATACTTAAATGATACACTTCTGGAAAGTTTTAGAGATTTTTACAGTTCCAGTGATGGATTAGATCAGTAATCCTTAAATCAGCTTTCTCCTTTCTGGTTTTGAGAATCCTAATTTCTCAAGATTGGTATTTAGGCAGTGTGTTATATATCCCAGTGCATAATAATTACAAGCATAAGCCTGAACTTGCAAACTGGATAGAGTAGCTTTAGATTCCTCACTACAGGTATTTTCTTTTTCTATGTATGTGTGTGTGTGTGTATGTATTTATGTGTGTAAGTATGTATGCGTGTATGTATGTATGTATATGTACATATGTATGTGTGTGAGTGTATGTATGCTTATGTACATATGTATGTGTGTATGTGTATGTATGATATTTAATGGTTATTGTTTGCATAGTGAATGCAAATGATTAGTGTATCAGTCAAAGAAATGCTATCCAGTCACACTAGTATCCAAGCCACAGTTAGAGCAGAACTATTCCCCTAATAATAAATACTTAAGGTAAAAAAAAAACACTCTCAGAAGAGTCAATTTGTTTTCTATATTGGTTTCTCTCTGCCATTCTTCCTTCCTGTTTCTTAGTAATAGTTATCAATTAGAGTTACCATTATTTCAAAAAATGCATAAAGCCATTTTTCTGATTTCATCTCATTTACTGAATCCCCCTGCTCTCTCTCTCTCTCTCTCTCTCTCTCTTTCTCTCCCCTCTCTCTTAGTACTTCTTTCATTCTGTTTTACCTTTTTGATTTGTCACAAAGATTTAAAAACAATGACAAAACAAAACAATAAAAAAAGGAACATTAATAAAAAAGACTGTTAAAAAGTATACTTAGTGTTGATTCTTTGTCACAGAAAACTCAACACAAATTTTACTGTATTAATCAAGGTTAGTGAGTGGGTGGAGTAAGTGGTGTATAGGTGGGAGAGAGAGAGTGGAGGAGAGGACAACAACAACAACAATGTCAGAATAACAAAGGAAGGAAGTCAGAAAATTATAACAAAAAAAATCAATAAAAAAAGAAATGTATTTGAGTGTATGTGTGTGTGTAAAAGTGAAAAAGTGAAAATAAAATAACCTACACTATAAAGCTAATTAATATTTGACTTGTGTTCCAACACACCCCACCCCACTGCAAGAGTGGAGCAGCAGATTAGTGAAAATGTCAAAGCAATTATTCTTTAGTCGTTTAGTGACAATGCCCTACATTCTCCATTATGGGATGATAAAAATTCCCATCTGAGTGGGAAGTTTACATTAAAAGAAGAGAGGTTGAATTTCTATGGCAAATAAAAATTATTTACTGTTTTAAAGCAGTAGGAAGCCAGCAGATTCCAGCAAGTGTAGAAAGAATGGGGAAGATGAGGGAAGGACATTTAGTGGCACCAAGTGATGCTGTTCAAGAGGCACAAGTGAATGTGACGCCAATAATGGTTCCTTTTACAACAGTAACTTATAACTGGACTAGTAACAATGATGAAAACAAAAGTAAAGTTATAATGGGAAATTAACAAGTGCAGACATAGCTGTGTGGGTAAGAAATTCACTTTATAGCCATGTAGTTTCAGGTTCAGTCCCACAACATGACACCTACTACAGCTCCCGGTTAACCAATGCTTTGTGATTGAATGCGTGTGTGTGTATGTGTGTGGTATGTGTGAAAGAGAGAGAGAGAGAGATAGAGAGAGAGAGAGAGATAGAGAGAGAGAACTACCTGAGAAAGCTGATAAAAATCACCTGGCAAGACAAGGTCCCAAACATGGAAGTCCTCTCTTGAGTTGGTCTGCCAAGCATTTTACACACTGCTGAAGAAAGTGCAGGTCAGGTGGGCAGGCCAGCTTGACACCTGACTACCCAGAAGGCTGTTTTACAGTGAGTTGGCAGAAGGCAAGCGCACACATGGTGGGCAGAATAAAGTGCTTCAAAGATACACTCAAAGCCTTACTTAAATGCTTTCAAATCAACCCCAGCACCTGGGAAATGCAAGTACAGGATCACCCTGCCTAGTGTAGCTGCACCAATAGAGGTGCCACATCCTATGAACAGAATAGGATTGGAGAGCACAAAGAAAACATGAGCTGTGCAAGTTCAGAACCAACTCCTTGCCTTCATTCCCAGCAGACCACCAGAACTCAACCTGTGGAAGAACCTTCCAAGCATGCATTGTCCTGATCAGGCACAGCTAGATGCACAGTGACCCATCTGGTTTTCCCATTTGATGTCCTGGTCATAGTTAGCAACAATGGATGAACATTAATTGATTAGTTTAATTAATTAACATATACAGGTGTGGCGGTGTGGTAAGAAGCTTGCTTCCCAACCACATGGTTCCAGGTTCAGTCCCACTGAAGGCACATTGGGCAAGTATCTTCTTGGGCCAACCAGAGCTTTCTGAGTGGATTTGGTAGATGGAAACTGAACGAAGCCCGTTGTATATATATATCTATGAGTGTGTGTTGTGTCTGTGTTTGTCCTCCCATTACCGATTGACAACCGATGGTGGTGTATTTACGGCCCCTTAACTTAGCAGTTCAGCAAAAGATAATGATAGAATAAGTACTAGGTTAACAAAGAATAAATCCTGGGATTGATTTCTTCAACTAAAAATCCCTTTAAGGCAGTGCTTCAGCATGGCAGTAGTCAAATGACGGAAACAAGTACAAGAATATATATATATATATATATATATATATATATATATATATATATATACTAGTGTGAACACACTATCTTTAAAATAACATGTTTTACATTAACCTGATATCATTGTATCATATATTCCTATAGTGTATATACAAAAGTATACACATGACATGCATGTGGGAAGAATGCTGGTAAGACATGCAACATGAAGGTAGCTTGAATGTCGATAGAGGAAAACATAAAATAGTTATAAGATGAAATGCAATTATTAAAAGTAATGAAAAATTACTACCTAAATATTGCCAATAAATTTCATACATATATAAATATACACACATGCACTTTGATGCATTTTTGATGCAATTAGTACATATTAGTAAACACAATATAATTGTAAATACTAAACACAATATCATCGTTATCCTATCTATGTGTAGTGAAAAATTGAGCCCATCTCATTCACATTATTGTCTACTCTTTTGATGCCATCTGACAAAAGAAGAGTATTGTTTATATAATCAAATATGGTTACATCAAAATGAAAGTGAAGTGAAGCAAGCCGATATGCAGATATTTAATAGCAATGTTACCTTAGTATTATTTCCGTTGAAAAGAAAAATTTTTTAAATGTATTAACCATTGTTAAAGCAATAAGCATACCTACAAAATTGTAACCCCATCACTTGATTTTGTTTCCACATAATTTCCAGAAAAATGGATATTTTTTAATGAAATTTTCTACATATATGCTTCAAACGGTGCAGATTTTGATTATATTGGAATTTGTTGTCAAAGAAAATTTCCAGGGGATAGGGAGAGGAGTTTTAGAAAATTAACATGAGTCAACTTTGTTTCCTTATAACTTTTGTAAAAAGGGTATTTTAAATGTAATTTTCAACAAATACGTCTCACAGTGTGTAAATTATGATTATATTGAAATTTGATGGGAAAACAAAAGCGGTGAGCACACACACACACATACTGACACATATGACAATTTTTTCGAAATGTCAAATTTCATTTTGTAGAAATATGTAATGTATGTCAGTATGTATGTGTGTGTATGAACCAACCAATGTATTTTTTTTTTCATATCAAACTCCAATATTATCATAATCTACACACTCTGAAGGTATTTGTAGAAAATTTCATGAAAAAGTATCCATTTTTCTGAAACTTATGCAGAAACAAAGCTGACTTACGTGAATTTTCCAAAACTCCTCTCCACACCCATGGGAAAATATTTTCACAATAAATTCCAATATAATCAGAATCTACACCATCTGAAGAGTATTTATAGAAAATTTCATTTTAAAATAACCATTTTTTCTGGAAGCTATGAGGAAAATCAGGGGGCACACATGCGCAGGTATGCTAAGCAATGAAATATTAGTCCTTAGTAGATGCTGGCAAAGCATGCAACAGTTGAAAATGCAAAATTTAAAGCAGACAGCTATAAGAAATAGTGAATTGGTTGTTAACAGAACATCGCATTTAAAATCAAAAAAACAAAAGAATATTAAACGAAAAAAAGACAGTGAAACATGATCATTAATAATTATACAGCTATTTGAACATGCAATGTTTGCCAAGTAGAAATTCAAATGAGAAGGTTATTTGTGTTTGTGCATGCTCATAAACTGTAGTCTGGTTATGAACATTTCACTATGGTCAAATCCAGTATATCATTGTGCCTGCAAGCTAGAAGTCCAAAATCAACATTTAAAAAAAAATTATATCAAAGATATATCTCTCGGGTTGTTCTAGTACCACTGGTAACATGTAACTCAGTACAATTTATTGCATGGTTGGGTTGTTGGTGACTAAACCGGCAACCCCACAATGCTTGCTTGATGAGGAAGGTGATTTCCGAACATCGTGCAGGATGACAAACAAGACTATCAAAGGGTGGAGGAACTCAAGAGAGTCAATGGCCACCCAGTATAGTCAAGGTAGATGGTGCTCACCAGTTGTAGGAGAAGGGAATCCCTGGATAAAAACTGTTCAGTGTGGACTTGCAACCAGCTGATACTATTTTGCATAGGAAAAATTATGGCATGAAGATGTTATAGTTTTATCTAAGGATGACTGAAAATAAATAAGTAAATAAATAAATAGATATATACATCCATTACATGGAAGCTGTATTAGATAACATACTTAAAAATAATACATCCTGATAGGCAAAAGTTACTGTAGTTACATCTATAAGAGATATTATCTCCAGACAGATATCATAATAAATTTTACCTATCATGACACATTAAGTATGATACATATATGGCTATTTTAATCAAATACTGCTTCTGTTGTATATAATGGATTTTTATTCAACCAGTGACTGTTTATTAACTGTTTTCATTTATATATTGGTGGTGACAGATTTTGTCTAGGTACGCTGGCTGTGAGTACTAATAATGACCAATAAGGCAGAAATACATCTAGTGTTTTTACTCACTGCTGCTAAGACTAATTTTGTATCCCTCTGATGTGTATAATTTGTGTTTTTAAACACAGTACATACATAAGCATAATATACAGCAGATGAATACTGCAGTATATTATGCTTATCACAATGTATTTACATTGACCTTGATGCATAAATGGCTGTGTGTGTGTGTATGTAAAAGAGAGAGGGAGAGAGAGAGAGAATGAGAGACAAAGTGGGTCTGTGTATCTTTGACTTTATGTTTGCCCCAACCCACTCCCACTATTTGACAACAGGTGTTAATTCCTTTACCATCTCTGTAACTTAGTGATTCAGCAAAAAGAAACTGATAGAATATGCACTAGATTTAAAATAAGTACTGGAGTCAATTTTGTTTGATAAAACCAACAAGGAAGTGTACCAGCATGGCTGTATGCAGTCCAATGATTGAAACAAGAGATTAAAGGAAAGTATGCTTGTCAAAGATTGAGATTTCAAGTGGTGATAAAGTTAATGAGAAAAAAAAAGCTGATGAAATATTCAATGACTTGAAAGAAATCATTAACAGTTAAACACTTAATTTTCAATGCAGCTATGGGTTGACATGGACTGGAACAAATCTGTAGTATGACAAAAGTTCAAAAGTTGGAATTGGTTGAGGAGCTCAATACCACAGATTTAGTTGTTAATTGCTTGACCTTAACCAGTTGAGCATGTCCCTTAGTGGCTGACGATATGTGCATCTCTGATCATGAGCTGAAGTAGTGGAGGAGCATCATAGCCATTTGTTGAGAGGAGTTCTTTAGGGTTCGACTAATTTACCTTTGGAAACATGGGTGTTCATCATCCTTAAGCAAACCTTATTCAGGGACCTTTTGAGTGGGATGGGCTACTCAACCTGAAAAAATTCTAATTGGGTTCCACCTGCAAGGTCATATTGCCATGTCATACACATATAGTTGTGATGCATGTGCCTGGTGTACCCTCATTAGATCAGTAGTTATGATGGGTATACTGGGCTTTACATATGGCATGCACTGCACACTCACTCAATAATAATAGTTTCAAATTTTGCCACAAGAGCAGCGTTTTTGGGTTGGGTATGAGTCAATTATATCAACCCCAGTGTTCAACTGCCACTTATTTCATCAACCCTGAAAGGATGAAAGGTAAAATCAACCTCAGTGGAATTTGAACTCAGAACATAGTGATGGGCAAAATACCGCTAAGCATTTCATCCATCGCACTAATGATTCTGCCAGCTTTGCACCTTCTTTCACTCAATAATTAATATTAATAATAATAATGATAATAATAATAATAATAATAATAATAATAATAATAATAATAATGATAATAATAATAATAATGCAGTACCAGGCAGTGGCTCTCATGGCTTCTGATCTTAACTGATTGGAAGTATTATCATGTACATTGTTTTGTCTTGGTATAAAAGATGGGCTACAGCAAATATTCTGCTCAATACCACAGATTTGCTTGTCAGTTGTTTGACCTTAACCAGTTGAGCATGTCCCTTAGTGGCTGACGATATGTGCATCTCTGATCACGAGCAGAAGTAGTGGGGGAGCATCATAGCCATGTGTTGAGAGGGATTCTTTGGGGTTTGAATAATTCACCTCTGGAAACATGGGTGGTTCTTTCAACATCCTTAAACAACCCTTATTCAGGGACCTTTTGAGCGGGATGGGCTACTCAACCTGAAGAAATTTCTAACTGGGCCCCACCTGCAAGGTCATGTGCTGTTTATCTTGATATGAGATCACCATGTTGCGCACATATGGTTGTGATGCATGTGCCTGGTGTACCCTTATCAGACGGGTAGTCATGATGGGTATATTGGGCTTCGTATATTTTACCCCAGTATCACTTTGATGGCATACACTGCTCTCTCACTCAATAATAATAATAATAATAATAATGATGATGATGATGATGATGATGATGGTGATGATTTCAAATTTTAGCTCAAGACCAGCAAGTACAGGGGAGGGGGTAAGTCCATTTCATCAATCCTAGTACTGAACTGGTACTTATTTTATCGACCCCAAAAGGATGAAAGGCAAAGTCAACCGTGTCAGAATTTGAACTCAGAATGTAAAGATAGACGAAATGCCACTAAGTATTTTGCTCAGCATGCTAATGATTCTGCCAGCTCGCCACCTTAATAATAATAATAATAATAATAATAATAATAATAATCTTTTCTACTATAAGCACAAGGTTTCAAATTTGGGGAGAGGAGATTAGTCAATTACATTGACCATAATGTTCAACTGGTACTTATTTCATTGACCCCAAAAGGATAAAAGGCAAAGTCGACCTCAGCGGAATTTGAACTCAAGAGCATAAAGAAAGACGAAATGCCACTAAGCATTTTACCCTGCATGCTGATGATTCTGCCAAATAGTAATTATAATGATAGTGGGAATAGTGACAATATAAAAGTGTTGTTGTTTTATTGCATTGTGCTGTGATAGATACTACTAGATGGTAAAAGGAGGGGAGAAAGCAAGAGCACATCCAATTGAAATGAGGAATAAAGGAAACCGAAGAATTAACAAATGGCCTTTGAGATAGGAACCTGAAAGAAAGAACAATTACACTTACACACACTTGCATACTCACACACACTTGCATACACACACACATACTTGCATACACACCCACACACACTTTTAAACCCATTTGCACACCATTTAAAGACACACATGCACATAAACACACAAGACACTCACATGCATAGACACAGCACACACACAGTGACATTAAGATGGTGGATGTTTTAGTGAATGCTTAACAGGAGTTTAAAATAAAAAAAAGATCAGTGAATAAGATGTTTATGAATGGAACAAATGCTCAAGGCAAGCAACAGCAAAGCAGTAATGACTAGGTGCCAACATATTTGAGAAATGCTATAGAATTTTCTGGCTACTGATGTTGCGTCCTTCCACATATTTCTATCAACACCATGTTCTGGATTAGCTTATACTATGATAGTGGCATATTTCACACATAAAAATGTGGAAAATCACTAGGCTACAACTGAACTCACAGACTTTGTTCAAATATATTGTGTGACCCGTTAGCATTCAGATAACTCTGTCAAATGTAATGCTTATTGATACAAACTGTTTGGGATTAATCATGCATTACCTTGTAGCTTTGAGATTTCAAAGATGTGATTCTTTATTTTTAGTATAACATTGTAGGGTAGATGTTAGAGGCCACATCTTTATGGTTTGAGCATAAAACAGGTAAACTATTTGAGCCAGATATAGTTGATTTGAATGCTAAAGGGGTAAATGAAGTTGTTGCTGTTGTTGATGTTTAGCTGTAAGCTGTGACTGAGTAGATTTACAATCAAGGGTCTTCCAGGTTTGACCATATCTTTTAATCAAGCACAGGACTACATTATCCAATATTTCATTTCTTTTTGAGAAATTGTTCAGTTTTATTTCAGGTTTTCTTGCCAGTAGAGAAAGAGCTGGTTTCTAACCTAGATCTAAGGCTCCTTCATTGGAATTTCAACATCAACAACAGGGTATTTTGTTTGTTTGTATGTATGTATGTATGTATGTTATCTTCGTAGTCATAAAGCGAGACAGATGAGTGATAACCTGGCCACTGGTGGTGGTGTAACACACCATACTAATCATATCTGTCGGGCATGTGGAAGAGAGTGTAATTCGGCAGGAGGACTTAAACGACATGCAAAGGTACATGAAGCCCAGTTACAACTACAGCCGGCTATTACCAGTAAAGGTTTTAGTTGCCAATTCTGTACAAGACATTGTAGATCTTTAGTTGGGCTAAAAAGTCACATTCGATCACAGCACCAGTAACAGTTAAGCTTCGTGCAATGGCCATACTCGATAATGAGGGGGCAGCCATAATGTATATGTGTGTGTGTGTGTGTGTGTGTGTGTGTGTGTGCGTGTGTGTGTGTGTGTGTGTGTGTGTGTGTGTATGCATGTATGTATATGTGCAGATTTGTATGTTTTGCTTTATGTATGTACTCTCATGCATATAGTTGCATATCTAGACATGTTCATATATATTTAAATGATAAACTTCTGGAAAGTTTTACAGATTTTTGCAGTTCCAGTGATGGATTGGATCCGTAGTCTTCGAATTAGCTTTCTCCTTTCTGGTTTAAGTAAGCTTCTTATTACACAGCCATGATGTGTATATACATATATATTATATATGTTTATTATATATATTATGTATATATATTTAAATAAATAAATAAATAAATAAGTATACATGTGTGTGTGTGTGTGTGTGTGTATATATATATATATATATATATATATATATATATATATATAAAATTGACAATAGAAAGTTTGAGTTCATAAAAGTGAGAGGGAGAGAGAGATAAGTGGCAGAGAATTTTGCAGACATGTCTTACTAACACCAGCATTCAAAAATAGATAATAATGATTCGTATTTTATTTTATTTTTATAAATTTATATAACCTCTGTAGCACTGGTAATGGAACCAATAAAAACATCTATTTTCCTATTTTATAATAAATTGGATAAGTAAAGTTATTATCGAAATTTTGCTCTCAACAGAAAAAAAAATCTCTAAAAAGGTAAAAAGAAACTTTATATATTTTATTTTAGTTGAGCATATTTATCTATTTTACATTTTTCTTTTCATATTAGCACAAAATAGACAATGAGCTTAATAACACCCTTCAATTTATTCTTGATTGCAGTTAATTCCTGAGATGGGTTTTGCTTTGTAAAGTCTTTAACTATTGGTTGCTTCATGTGGTCTACATCCACTTTACAGGTTATTCAATTCTCACTATTCAGTCTTCTGTCTGTCTGTCTGTCTCAAAACTTCATAACTGACTTTCTACATTACAACCTAATTGGTTTTCCGAGCATTTCTGTCAGCTCTGAAACCTCTTTAGAGATTTAAATGTAGATCTACAACCGACTGTATTGATGATATAAAAACTGTATTGTTTGTTAAGGTCAATTAATATTACTTGTGAATAACACAGACTGATAACACGGAAATTATCTGCAAGGTTGGAGACAATGGCTTGTCTGGGTGAAGAAGGGTTGGTTGTGGTTAGTAGTTATCACATCAGTACTAGACAAGGAAGAATTTAATTTGAATGAAGTGGTGAGGTGAGTAGTGCAAATAACATTAGTGCCACACAGATAAAGTGTCATGATTCAAGACAGATGATCACATGTTCATAACATTATATATGCGCTGTATGGCAAAGTAAGACAAGAAATTTAAGGCTTTAAGCAGAGCACATTTCCAAGAATATTGATACAACTCACTGTTACCCTGAAACTCTTGCTACCACAATATTACTACAATCATCAAGGCAGCAAGCTAGCAGAATTGTTATTATGCCAGACAATGCTTAGTCACATTTCATCACCTTTACATTATGAGTTCAAATTCTACTGATGTTCACTTTGCCTTTTGTCCTTTCGGGGTCGATTTGAGCACTGGGGTTGATGTAATTGACTTACACACTTCCCTGAAACTGCTGGCCAAAATTTGAAACCAATATGACTACAATCAATCTGGTTGGGTGACTTGCCTGGACCAGTATAACTCTTCCAAGTCAAATGTCCTGATTGAGCAATGAGGCATGAATGTCTGGCCTAAGTTTTAGTCACACTGGTCTTTTGCTAGCTGAAATATCTCATCTGCACATGCCATAAGTACAGATAATAGCAGTAGTTTGCTAACTGAATTGATTGTTCCTGGCCATTGACAGTTTGTTGTCTATTCATTCACTCAACATCTAATGCTATTCACCACTGACTCAATAACATCATCTACTAAAATAGTTAACACCCAATATACCACATTCCATGATTTCAACATGCCCTGACATGTGGGTTATATGCAATTTAGCCTGCTGCTGAGTATGACTTCAAACTGAATCTGGTAGTGAGACCCTGGTTTAAGAGATTTCGAGGAGTGTGGAGCCATCTCTTTACCACTATTGTTCCCAATCTACTTTGACCCTGAGCAGTAGATATTACTACGTCCACACCAGCAAGTCCTGATTGTCACAACACATTTCTCTGAAATATTCAATTCTATCAGTGATAATAAATGGTACTCTTCCTGCGTAGCATAAATACAAATCAACATACCACTCACTGTAGCCATATTGTTATCCTTACATTCACCACCCTACTTCTATAAATCAGGATTTTTCTTTCATTAGGTAATGTAGTTGAGTTCCATACTCAAAGAGTGGTACAACCCCATAACTCATGGTTAATCAACTTAGAGGCTGACATCTTGAGCAGACCTATCCTTATCTTATGTTGATAACATAAACACAACCCCATTTGTTTTGACAAAACTGATATTTTAGTTTTTAAGAAACCAGTTTTTAAAACTTATCTTCCTGATCTTTATAAAATTTCCAGAATCCTATCAGCAAACAAGTTCTTTAATTTCACCTAACAAAGTATTGTTTCACTGATGAGGCCTAATAATACTGAAACATGGTTGAAATTGTCACTGTATTGCATTAAATTTTAGATTCAATTTTTAATTAATTTCTACTTTTGAGATAATCAATTTAAAGTGTAATTTTAATTAAGAGTGTAATTTTATTTAAATGAAATTTCAAAATTCATTACAATAATTATGCTAGCAGCCACTATACTATTTTTCATGTAGCTGGCATCCCTGGATATTTTCCAGTCATACAATTATAACATCTTCATGGCACATCATATGTATTATGGTCCATTTATAACTGGTAGAGTTGTTAGGATGTAAGTCTACTGGTTGAAATAACGATCAACAGTTTATTTTTTATCATTGGCAATGCACTGTGTCTCTGGCATTCATACTGAATTATAATAACCTATCTAGGAAAATAGGAGTGACTGTTATGATTAGCAGTGAACAGTGTATATTTGGTGGCAGTTTTGTTAGCATTATATACACACATATTTCTCAGCTTTAGACCATATTTGCCACAAAAGGCTCAAGTAATTGTGACTCAGCCAAACAGATCTCCCTGCCAAATATGGCTTTTAGAATATTTAGGAACTTTGTTGATGGTACATAAAAAAAGTAGGCAAATATAAAAACATTGCTATCAGATTCTATAAGAGGTTATGTAGATTTTCTCTACCTTCAAATACGGGTTTTAAATTTTGGCACAAGGTCAGCAATTTTGGAGGATAGGGTAAGTCGATTACATTGACCCTAGTGTTCAGCTGGTATTTATTTTATCAACCTTGAAAGGACAAAAGACAAAGTCAATCTCGGCAGAATTTGAGCTCAAAACATGACGGATGAAATGCTGCTAAGCATTTTGCCTGGTATGCTAACAACTCTGCCAGCTTGCTGCCTTCTAACTTCAAATATTAATAACAGCTAAAAGTCAGGTCAACTTTACCTTTCATCCCTCTGGGTTTGATAAAATAAGTACCAGTTGAACACTAGGAGGGTGGGGGTTGATGTAATCGACTTACCCCACCCACTAAATTTCTGGCTTTGTGCTAAAATTTGAAACCAATAACAGCTAAAAGCAGAATACAGAGTTATATTGGTAAATTTCACAAAAAAATTGTCCTAATCTCTTAACTTCACCTATCCTTGCAAATTATTAATAGTTGGATTATTTATCAGCATATTATGGTAACCAAATGTTCTTTTATTCATTAATTTTCAAATGCTGTTATTTGTTCAACTGCTGTAAATATGTATATATTATGTTCCTGGTTAAATAAACAATTTGAAAAATTATTTTCAATTTAATGTGATTTTGTGAATTGAACTAGCAGCATACAAATGTTACTTATTGTCAATTATTTATTAACTACTTTACAACCACACTAAAACTGTCCCATACTTCCAAACATGAGTGGAGAAGAGTTAGGTACCAGCCCCAGTCGAAGTGAAATGGCAGAGTGGAAATATTATTAATTACCAGATCAAAGGTTTTGAGTTCAAATTTCCTGCAGTTATTTTATTGGTAATTTAAATCTATATGCCTAGGTATTCAGAATACATACAAGATCATCTGGTAATGTTAAGATGCATGATCACATATACATCATGTATTTCCTTGATTGCAAGGTGAGACCAGAGGAATAGTAGAGTGGAAATAGCATTGATTACCAGCTCAAAGATCTTAGGTTCAAATTCCTTGCAGGAATTTTATTAGGAATTTGGACATAGCTATCAATACATGCCTAGCAGTGGGGAATATGTACAAGATCATCTAAGATAAACAAAATTTGTCTGGAATAGGACACTAGCCTATCATCAATTAACACCATGAAATCAGAGTCAAACATCAGCTATTCAGAGCCTGAGAAAAATATAAGATATTTACATTTGTAATTGTTCTTTGAGTTATGAGAACAAGCAAATACTGTAAAAGAATCTGAGAGTAGGTCACTTAAATCGTGCCATATCAAGAATAAAAGAAATATTATGTCACATAGGGTGAATAAATAAAATACTATTGTTCTGTATAAGCTCATACCAACCAGGGGGAGGGCAGATTTGTTTTCTTGTTTATGTTCTGTTGTGATAGATAAACTTTGGTACTCTCAGTGTTATTCAACTATTTATAGAATAGAATGAAAATATATTAATATCAACAACAACATATTAAATTTAAACAATTTTAGATAATTCACTAAAAGAAATAGAGACAATTTAGGCTGTGCTTCATTCAGCTTTAAAACCTGAGTTCAAAGATTTTCCCAAACATTAAACATAGTTATTATTAGTACATCAAACAAAATATCTTGCAGTATTTGTTCCAGCTCTTTTATTTCATTTGTTTTATGTATGTTTCTCCATGGTAGCATGGGTAAGAAGAATATATTACTATTAGGCATTATATGTCTAAATTCTGCCTAGATTAGAAACTTTTATTATTATCATTCTTTCCAATTAGTAGGGTTGATTTAATCAACTAATCCCTTTCTCTGAATATCTAGTCCTAAGTCTTTGTTAGAAAATACTCTTCTTCTCATCATCATTATCATCATCATCATTATTAAGGCGACAAGCTGACAAAATCGTTAGCACATCACATGAAATGCTTAGTGGTATTTTGTCTGCAACTACAGTTTGAGTTCAAACTCCACTGGGGTCAACTTTGCCTTTCATCCTTTCAGGGTCAATAATTTAAGTACCAATGAAACACAGGGGTCGATTAAATCGACTAGTCCCCTCCCCCAAAATTTCAGGCCATGTGCCTATAGTAGAAACGATTATTATTATAGAAATGCATGCCATCAAAGTGACACAAATATACATTATGACTACCTATCTGATAAGAGTACACCAGGCACACACAGTATGACCATATGTGTGAGGCATGGCAATCTCATATTGAGATAAACAATACATGACCTTGCAGGTGGTGCCCAGTTTTCTTCGGGTTGTGTAGCCCATTCCACTTAAAAGGTCCCTGAATAAGGTTTGTTTAAGGATGATGAATGAAACACCCATGTTATTATTCAAACACCCATGAATTATTCAAAGCCCCAAAGTGGAGGTTGAATTCCTCAACACATTCTTTAAATGCCTTTCAACACATGGTTATGATGCTCCCCCACTATTTCTGCTCGTGATTAGAGATGCACATATCATCAGCCACCAAGGGACATGTTCAAGTGGTGAAGGTCAAGCAACTGATAAGCAAATCTGTAGTATTGAGCAGAATATTTGGTGCAGCCCATCTTTTACACTGAGGCAAAACATGTACATGATAACACTTTCAACCAGTTAAGATCAGAAGCCATGAGAACTACTGCCTGGTCCTGCATCATAGAAAATTATTATTATTATTGTTGTTGTTGTTGATGTTGCTGCTGCTCTTCTTCTTCTTCTTATTATTATTATTATTATTATCATTATTATTATTAACATGATGATGATGATGATGACAGTGAGCTAGCAGAATCATTAGCATACGAGGTGAAATGCTTAAGTAATATTTTGTCCATCTTCACGCTGTGAGTTCAAATTCTGCTGAGGTCAATATTGCTTTTCATCCTTTCAGGGGTCAATAAAATAAGTACCAGCTGAATACTGAGGTCAATGCAGTCAACTTACCCCTCCCCAGAAATTGTTGTCTTTGTGCCAAAATTTGAAACCGTTATTATTTTCTTTTTCCTCATGATTCTGTTTCACCCTCAATTTGTTGATCATGAGTGTGTGTGTGTGGATACATATATATGTGTGTGTATGTATGTATGTATTTGTAATATATATGTAAACACACACACACATTTGCACACACGCACACGCATGGAGTTAGCGTTGTCTGCACAGTTAAACCTCCACAAAGCTGGACGTTATCATTCAGGGTTTTAGCTGGGGATATCCTATTTTTATTGTTAGTATTATGATGTAAGATTCATGGTTTAAAATGTTGGTCTCATTATAAAAGCACTGGAGAGAGATTTAAGCTGCTACAAATCAAATATCGAGTCTTTGTTTAGGACAACAAACAATATTAACAACTTCAACATGAGACATATTCCTTACCCTTATGAAAACACTTCAACCAAAGAAACCAAACAAAGTTATACAAATATGAAATGGCATATAAGTCCCTTCTACATAAACCAGTTTCAGTATATTTCATTCCCAAAACACTAATGATGCAGTAGAGGAAAAAAAAATAATAAAAACCAGACACTCAGAAGCTATATAAATTCAGGCAAGGTTGTGTAGGTAAGAAGTTCATTTCTCAAACAAATGGTTTCAAGTTCAATTCCATTGTGTGGTACCTCAGGTAAGTGTTTTATACTACAGTCTCAAGCTGACCAGTGCTTTGTTAATGAAAATAGTTAAAAAGAAACTATGAGAAAACTTGTGCCTTTATATATATGTATATATATATGCATATATATATATATATATAAGTGATAATTATAAAATTTGGATATACTCATTGTAGATTGCTATTTAGAGCCCATTCACTGTATTTGGCTATCTGATATCATCAACAGTAAGGATATAAATGCCACTGGATTTAATTCAGTAATTCCTATGTGCCTGTGGAGTTTATAACAAATGTTTTATATATTCTTTTATTCATTAACTTGTTTCAGTCATTTGACTGGGGCCACACTGGAGCACTGCCTTTTAGTTGAAAAAAATCAATCCCTGGACTTATTCTTTGTAAGCCTGATACTTATTCTATTAGTTTCTTCTGCTGAACTGCTAAGTTACAGAGATGTAAACACACCAACATCAGTTGTCAAGTGATAGGAGTGGGGGGGGGGGGGCCAAATACAAACACAAAGACACATAAATATATATATATATATATATATATATATTATATATATATATATATACATATATATACAATGGACTTCTTTCAGTTTCTGTCTACCAAATCCACTCACAAGGCTTTGGTTGGCCTGAGGCTATAGTAGATGACACTTGTCCAAGGTGCTACATAGTGGGACTGAATCTGGAACCATATGGTTGGGAAGCAAGCTTCTTACCACATCATTATCATTCTCACCAACTTTTAAACCTTTGCTCGTCCTGTGTATCCCAAGTGATAAACAAGACATATTTCTTTGGTGCCCATGCATCATATATGATATGCATTCCCAATTCTTTTCAACCACCAGAATAACTTGGGGCTTATGAAAACAAAAAGCTTTATATTACTCTGAACATATGAAGGCTAACAAGCCTGAAAACACGCATAAATGTTTAGAACAAACATGAAAATGCTTTGGATATGCTAGCATGTTTTGATGGCTTGATAAGATCTGATATGTCTGAGGACTGTGTCATATTCCATTGTCTGTTTTGCCATGGCTTATACAGTAGGATGCCTTTCCGAACACCAACCACATTACAGTGTGAACTGGGTTCTTTTTTTGTGACACCTGCACTAATGACGTTGCCAGGCAGCTTGCAACACTAAGCTCTCCTTCAACTGAGTGAGGCTACAATAGAGAGAGGTGGTTGTATGCTAAGAGATGGAAGGCTAAAATATAAAAGGAGTTAGAAGTGAACAGGTTGCTGGCTGCAGAGGAACTGGATAGTAGCTCATACTGTAGAAGAGTGAGTGGGGTGGAGTTGGAAAAATAAAATAAAAGTGAAGTGTCAGGGTGGACCCTGAAGACAGTGAATAGATGTGAATGGTAACAGAAGAATAGGGAGTGAGGATTGATAGAGGTTGCAAGAGTATATGAGGAAAAAGAAAGCTGGTTAGAAATGGGGAATGGATGAGAGGAGAAATATAATAAAGAACAAGGGTTGAGAAGAGATTGCTGATAAACAGACGGGGGAAAGGAGAGAAGCAATTGGGTGGGATTGAGGGGGAGGAGGCAGTGCATAGTAAGCAGGTGTGGAGGGCTGATACATATAAGATAAGGAACAGTAGGTGATGACAGACAGCATAGAAAAGGGTGAGAAGTAGCAGAATAGTAATAAGATAATAGACAAGGGAAGGATGAGAGAGAAAAGAGAGACAGAACAGTGTTGGAGGAGAGTGGGAAATCTATGGTGGTTGAAAAGGAGAGACAATTTGGTAGCACAGAAGGGTGATCAGTGTAAAATATGAGTGGAGAAGGGCAGTATTAAAAATTAAAGATGAATGACTAGTGAAGTGATTCTGGGAAGTGTAAAAGACATGTATAAAGTACTGGTGCTGGTGCTATGTAAAAAGCACCCAGTACACTCTGTAAAGTTGTTGGCATAAAAAAGGGCATCCAGCTCTAGAAACAATGCTAAAACAAATAGAATCTGGTGCAGCTCTCCTGCTGATCAGCTCGTGTCAAACCATCCAACCCATGCCAGCATGGAAAAGGGATGTTAAATGATAATGATAATGATGATGATGATGATGATGATGATACACACACACACACTCATACATATAGAATTTGTTTTTTGAGTCTCAGTTTTGCCATAATGGGCAGGTCTTCTACAGTCATCCTATTCCTCTTAGCCCAATTTTTATCTCAATACATTTTTACTTTGGATGTTACATAGCCAAGGAGTATGCTAGCTTCATTTCTTTCTGATCTGCACAAGCGCTCTGCATTCACAGCCTATGCCTCACCACCATGTAGCACTGCTGTTCATACACAAGCATCATACAATCTGTCATCAACTCTGAGAGAGAAACCTTTTGTTACATTTCATTTCATTTCATTTCATTTCATTTGGGTTTGAGTCCATGCTCAGGCCAAGTCGAAGACTCCACCCTCAGAGTCTGGTGTGGTTGCCAGGTTGTATTCTCTGCTTAAATTTGACATGTGTAGGAGCGAGTTTGAGTCAGTTTGTGCTCGTTGTGTATATCCTGGGAGATGGGGTTCATCTCTAATGGTGCTTAAGTATCTATCCAGTTGCAATTTGAATGATTCCACACTGCATCCTGATAGATTTCTGACATGTACCGGAATGGAGTTGAACAGTTGTGCTCCTCGAACCAACAGACTTGATTCTCGCAGGGTTTTTGCTGCCTGGCCAGCCTTTTTGTTGATTGGTGGCAGCTGGCAGCGTCTTCCGTGGCGCAGTGAGTGGTAGGTTTTGATACCAAAGTTTGGCACCTTCTGCTCTATCATTTTCCAAATGTATATAATTCGGTATCGCTCAAATCTTCTTTCTATTGAGTACATCCTCAAGGTTTTGAGTCTTTGCCAATAGTCCAGGTCCCTCGTTTCTGAGAAGTATGAGGTAAAATTTCTTTGGAGCGATTCTATCTTAGATAGTTGGCCCTTTGTTGTTGGTGACCACAACTGAGAACAGTAGTCAATCCTCGGAAGTATCATACTGTTCCAGAGGGTTTTCATTGTTGAGGTATCTCTTGATTTGAAGGTGCGCAAGATCCACCCGCTGTACTTTCTTGCAGTAAGACAGACTGAGTCAAGGTGTTCTCTGAATTTTAGGTTGGTTCCCATGTGGATGCCTAAATCTTTCACATACTGTTTTTCCATTATTTGTTGTCCTGATGGGTTTCTGTAGTTTGTTGTATTTTTCAGATCTTGATCTGTTCCGTAGCGAATTAGTTCAAACTTCTTATCATTGAACAACATGTTGTTTGTTTCCTGCCATTTATATATGGTGGTCAGGTCCTTTTGTAAGGCCTCTGTATCCACCTCGTCTTTGATTTGTCTCATGACCCTGGTGTCATCAGCAAAGGATGAGACGTTGCTGGTTGTATCTTCATCTATGTCAGAGATGAGGATGAGAAACAGGATTGGGCCGAGTACTGTACCCTGAGGAACACTGCTGGTCACAGGTGATGGTGTTGAATGGGTTCCATTCACAGTGACTGTTTGAGTTCTATTTGTAAGGAACTCGTTTATCCATGTACCAACTTTTCCTCCTACTCCTAGCTTTCGAAGTTTGTGACCCAGGATGCCATGATCTACCTTGTCAAATGCCTTGGCAAAGTCGAGGTAGATAACATCTGTGTTGTATCCATTCTCTAGATTTTCTAGGATTTGGTCATGGTGTGCCAGTAGTTGGGAAAGGCATGATCTACCTAACCTGAATCCATGCTGGTTGCAATTCATCAGATTGTTGGATTCCAGGAACTCAACCAGTTTTCCACGAACTATTCTTTCGAAGACCTTGATAATGTGTGATGTCAGTGAGATTGGTCGGTAGTTCTTTGGTTTTGATTTGCTATCCCCTTTATGTATTGGAGTTATGTGTGCTTCTTTATATGTATTTGGTATTTTGCCATTCTCCATAGATTCCCTCCATATCATGTAAGGGGTTTCGACAATTGTGCCTTGCAGTTTTTAAGTATCATGGCATTGAAACCGTCAGGCCCCGCAGCCGAGTGCATGGAGAGCTTGTCTATTGCTCTTGCTATGTCTTCCGGGTTGAAATCAATGTCGGATAGGGTAGGTTTAGTATGGTCGATATCCTTGAAGAATTTTCCTGGGTCATGGATCTTCATGGTTTTAGATGGCTCACTGAAGACACTTTCATACTGTTGACCCAACATTTCTGCCATTTCAATAGGGTTATTCACTACATCCCCATTTTGTCTCTGGAGAGGTCCTATTGTTGACTTGGTGTTCGAGTATTTCTTTGCAAAACTGTAGAAACATTTTGGATTTTTCTTGATGTTTTCTATGGCTTTCTTTTCTGCATTGCTACGTTCTTCATCATAGTGTTGTTTTAGATTGTCTTCTAATCTGTATATTTGGTCAAGGACTTTCTGTAATTCATGTTTTGATGTCAGCTTAGATGTTTTGTTTCTTAGTCTTGACCTTTTGCGCATCAGGATCTTTCGCTCCCGTGGTACAGGTTTTTTTGTGGACTTGGTTTTCTTTAGAGGAACATTTTTTTCACATATTTCTTCGATCTTGTTTAAGAATTTCTTGTGTTTATCTGGCCCAGTAAGGTAGAGATCCCAGTCAATGATTTGTAACTGGTTGTTAATAGTTTCCCAATTTGCCTGGTGATAATCATACCTGCATAGCTTTGGCATGTCCTTTTGTTTAAGAGTTGTGGCATTGGGCTCATTACCAATGTGTAAATGCATTTCAATAATATTGTGGTCTGAAAGGATTGTTGGGGTTGAGTGAAGGTCAAATAGCGTGTCCTCGTTGTTGGTGAAAACCAAGTCGATCGTATTATTATTTCTTGTTGCTTCTGTCATCATTTGTTTGAGGTATAATTTCTCTGTGACTTCCAACAGTTTGGCTGCCTGTATTTGTTCAGCTTTTGTCCCCAGTTTTAGTATGTGTCCATGTGGCCAGATGATGTTAGGGAAGTTGAAGTCACCAAGGAGGATAATGTCTGGCATTGGACTTGCCATGTTTCCCAGAATTTGTTGGAGCTTCGTCAGTGGCTCAGTGAAGGATAATGTTGGGCTGTTTGGCGGTCTGTACATTATTGTTACAACTGTATTAAGTTGGATGATTTTTATGCACAGCAGGTTGCAGTAGGCATTTGATTCATTGACAAGTTCTATGCATGCATAGGTATCATGGATATACATGATAACGCCCCCATGGGATCTGCCTTGTCTATCACATCTGAAGATGTTGAATCTATTGATTGTGATTTCGCTGTTGCGGATGTTTTCGTTGAGATGACTTTCAGTAATTCCAATTATTTTGGAGTTGTTTTCTGTTGCTAATTCTTCCAAGAAAGGGACTTTACACTGTTTTGTTTTCGGATAAAGACCCTGGATATTTGCTGTTATTATGCTTGTTGTACCGGATACATCTGCCCTATTGTTGGCAAGACTGTTGTAGTTGCTGGGACTGTGCTGACTGGATATTCGGTCTGCTGGGCTGTCTGTATTTGTTGTACGTGCCCTGTAAGTCCAGGTGTCAGCCTTTGTATCAATGTTGCCTGGTTTTGCTGAGTCGTCTGTATGGAGTACAGCTGTTGTTGTAGTTGGTAGATTATGCCTAAAAAACTGCTTTCATTCATTACTATATCGAATTTCTGCGAGTTTGGGTTTGTTACCAACAGAAGTAAAAGCTCTCTGAACTTTCTCCAATCTGTTTTCTTTTTTTTTTTTTTTGTCTAGCAACAATTCTTTCATGTCTTCCTCCACTGTAAGTAAGAGAAACTATCATCTACTTCTAGCAGTCGTTCTGGGTATTTAAGAACGTCTACTTCCCATCTGCTCTTAGTGCTTATTGTTCCTGTGCATTGGTCACATGCAAATCTATTTTCTCTCTTAATCTGCCTTTGGTACCACTGCATACATACATAAATATATACAGTAGTAGTAGTGGGGGTGGGGTATGCACTGTAATAGCATGTTGCTGCATCCACCACTTGTTGGGAGATTCCCTATTCCTGGTGGATGACACCTTTGCGCCACTCAGGTGACAACCCTTCAAACCATGGAACGGTTTGGATGTTGTTGCTAGTGAGGAATTTACAAAGTCAGCAGGCAAATCCTACCTCAATTTCTTTTAGCCACATTTTATGACATACAGAAGGGGTATATTTAGTGACATGCTGGTCCCAACACAGCACATATATATATTTGCATATATATATGTATGTGTATGTGTGTGTGTGTATTTGTCTTTCATCTTTTATCATTTATTTGTTTCAGCCATTAGACTGTAGCCATGCTGGGGCACTGCCTTGAAGAATTTTAATTGAATGAATTTACCCCAGCACTTATATTTTTAAACCTGGTACTTATTCTATTGGTTCATGCATATATATATGTATCTGTGTATACACACACATACGTGCATATGCATACATACATATGCATATATATAGCTATATATATATATATGCATACACACACACACATACACACCTATACCCCACCTCACCATCAAAAGGTGATGAGTCAAACAAGTTGTCAGCTATAGAAAATATGTCATCATACCCTTTGACAGTTTAGTGAACTACTGTATGATTAAAGTTGTTGATACAATTAATCTATAAACACACAAACACACAGTCCACATGATGTCTGCATTTATTATTCTATTGTTGCATGGGTTTGGTAGTTATTCAAATCTGTACCAATAAGGGAAGGGTGAGTAAATATATAATTGCCTTCCTTTCCTTCCTTTTGTAAGCTAGTGTTTCTTAAACATTTTTTCTTTATTTGTGGTGCCTTCTAGTGCAGAGGTTCTCAACAGGGGTCCATATGACCTTTAGGGGTCCACATAAGATTTTGCTGTTAAAATTTATCTGCAATATATTGGTTATACTTCTACAATACACAAAATATTTTAACAATTTTTTAATACAATTCCTAATATTACTTAATTATAAAAATGTAATAAAATTGTTTAAATATTGAATGGCTAGGAGGGTCCATCAGAGTAAAATAGGAATCAAAGGGTCTATAGCTAAAAATGGTTGGGAAATACTGTTCTGGAAAAAATTTAAATATTTTGGTTCTCTTTGTGCATAATTTCAAAAAAATATTGTTTGGTCAGGTCAACCATAGTTGAGCAGATTTATGATCAAAAGTATTTCCCCCATGACCATCCTGTTTTTAGAGATATCAGGACTATATTATCTCGTGTACATTTCCCAGCACAACTAGCTACATCCAGCATCAGACCATTTGGAAGCCACTGCCTTGATGCATTAGTAATGGAAATGAAATGAAATGGCTACAATCTGGAAAACAAAACTTGATCACTGGATTAAGCAAGCCAAGAGATAAATTCTACTTTAAGGTACTCATCTTTCATTAATTTCTTTTGATTAAAAACATCAGGTGGTAGTATATAACTGGTACTTATTTTAGTTGATTTCAGATTGATCTGAAATCCTAACTAAAACACTACTCAGCCATATAGGCTGACTCAGATTTTTTTTCATACTGATCTACTCTGTAAGGTAGTTGGCATTAGGAAGGGCATCTAGTCAAAAAAATCACACCAAAACAGACACGGAAACCTGGTACAGTCTTCTGGCTCACCAGTTGCTGTCAAACCATTCAACTCATGCCAGCATGGAAAAGGAAAATGTACATTAAATGATGATGATGATGATGATGATGACTGATTCTTTCTGAATAGACAAAAACTCAATTTACTTTTGTTGAGAAGGATATATATATATATATATATATATATATATATATATATAGTCAATTGAAATGACTGTAGTATTTTCCTGATACCTACTTTAGTGATCCTGAGAAAGTCAGCACTGGTAAGTTATATACACAAAGTCGAACATTTTATTATCTGGGCCATCACTCTAATTATTCCACCAAGATGTTTAAAGTAAACGGACTTACAGAATTTACATAACATCAAACATAGTAATGAGTCTAAAGAGTCAACACCTATAGAGTAAAGAGTTTAACTTTATGAAGAGACAGGTTACTAAGTCAACCACTTTAACTACACAACTACCACTTCTTGGACAAGCAGAAAACAAAAAAATTGGAAATTAAAGAAAATTACAGGAAGGATTTTATATTCAGTACTAGCTGACTTTCCTTGTCAACAAGTGTTTATTCAGTTTTAGTTTGCTATTGACAGGTTGTACACGTTAGTAGTTTACTCTCACAGATTTTCAACAGATTTTATCTTCACTGTTGACTCATCTTAAAATATTTGTACTAATACAGTGGCGGCGTTAACATTTGATGCTGTAATAAAAACCACTCATCAAGAATAAACACATTAATTTGCATTGACAGATATACTTGTGCTCTAATGTCTGTTCGTACACATATTCTTTAATATGTATATGCAGAAACATTGGTAAACGCAAGCAAAGATACAGATGCATATGAACCTGCATAAATATATATGAATACACTTATGCATAAAAATGTTTTTAAATAAGCATATACAAATACACCCTGAATTATTTAATTTGATTTTGCAATCAGTAGTATACACCTCTGGTTGCTTAATCTCATTGATGTCTTCAGATTAACAAAGAAAAAGGTCTTGTTGTGTTCATGCTTTCCCCACCAAGATGCAAATGATAAAATACAAATCAAATGGTTCCATGTTATACACTTCCACAAAAATGTGTATTTACACAACTCATGATAATTTTCTCTCACATGATAACATTTGCTTTTAACAAACACAACTACACACTCTGAAGAAAAACAGGTTAAAAGATCTAAAGGCACTCTCATAATAATCACAAAAAAAACCCCAAAACAAATTAATTTGTAAATAAAAAAATTATTTCGTGCTAAAAAATTTAAATTAATTAAAAATTTAAGCTTTTATTAAAATAAAAAAATTAAAAGAGGGAGCAAGAGCCTCTCCACTGCCATTAGTAAACATTTTAAAATTATCAAAATTCAGACAGTTCTGGAGTTATAAAAATGCTTCATTCAGACAGGTTTATGAAGTAATCAAAACGGAAAAGTGTAACTTGTGCTGAAATTCTGCAGCCCCTTCTCTTTGTGAAAATGTTAAAGCTGGAGGCTATCAGGTCTCCAGAATATATCCTTTTCTACTCTAGGCACAAGGCCCGAAATTTTTGGGGAGGAGGCCAGTCAATTAGATCAACCCCAGTATGCAACAGGTACTTAATTTATCAACCCTGAAAGGATAAAAGGTAAAGTTGACCTCAGCGGAATTTGAACTCAGATCATAAAGACAGACGAAATACTGCTAAGCATTTCACCTAGCATGCTAACATTTCTGCCAACTCGCTGCCTTGATCCCCAGAATATATCAAAGGTTGTTAACCCTCAGTATGTCATATGATCTCCATGATATCATGTAACTGATTGCATATATATTTATATTGCATCTGGTTAGGATTTCGGTAAAGACTTGATAGTAACCACATCATGAAAAAATACAAAGTTAAAACACATTGTATTGTATTTATCAGTGCATAGATCACATCACAGTACACCATGTCTTACATTGTTCATGAATATTCTTCACAACAAACATTTTGATATATATTGTTAAAGGAAAACAAAACAAAATTGTCTAGTCTTTTATATTAGTATTTAAGATAAATTATGAGCTAATGTGTTTGATTGCAGATACTATGACAAAAATTTTAAGGAGGATTATTTGGCAGTGCAATGAACCTGAAAAAGTAAAATCAGTAAGAAGGCATCTGGAAAGCTATGTAATATGAGAAGGCCCTGTCACCCAATACAATAATGGAAAATGTTGTTAGAGAGGAGAGAATAACAACAAACCTTTAAATCTATGAGGAGAAGCATAGGAGCAATGGTAATGAGATATATGCAATCAGTTTGAAATATGATTCTTTTATTGATATTGAGACAATATGTGGTACAAATGCCTTACAGGACACCTGTGTTGTGAGTTTTGTGTTTATATCCTTGTAGGGTTTTCTCTTTAAGCAAGAAATGTAACTATGTTTGCCCAAAAAAGGAATGACTTATTAAAAAAAATCAATATTGATTTTTTATAAGCACTAGAATGGAATAGGAACTTGTGGTATCTATGCCATTCCTTAGGATATTAGTGATTTAAATGAAAATGTAGCTAATGTGGTGAATCTAAACTGTGTCATGAACTTGACCTGCCACAAGTCCACTTCTTATTCTGCTAAAGAAATCAATGCTAATAATATAACTTTTAAAACTCTATTTGCATTATAAGGTGCATGCTTAATTAAGTAATCAATATTGTCAATATGATTTTTGTCCTATTCTTAGAAACATCATAAAAAGAAAAAAACTGTAAAGGAATTAAATAATTTAAACAAGGAGAATACTCATTCAGGCAAACTGTTCCAGTAACAAAAAGTCAGGTTTTAAAAAAAGTTTAAAAAAGAAAAGACAGTACACACAAATAATTATGTGAAATTGGTATTCTTCCTAAAACAGTGCTAGTAAAAATAAATTTGATTACATATCTCAACTTCAGAGTCAAGTTATTCCAATAATTAAACTTTTCTGTATCATTAATCATATCAACAGAGTTTCTTTTTATGCAACATTTCAATGAATTTAATCTACAATTGTTATCATGCATCATATTGCTGATAATGTACATTGTTCCAGGTTGATTTGAATTTGGAATCTGTATTAACATCTCTAAAGAATTCTTGGTGTGCTTGAAGGATAATGAAGAAGAGTTTTACAATAATGGCAGATATATCTTGAACTAAAATCAGTGCTGATTTTTCTGATTTTTCCATGAGCTACATGGACTGCCTTCTGAGTTTCCACTGTAATTCTTTATCTATAAGGGAAATTTCCTTTCATAATGTCATATGATCTCCCTTTTGGCACCATTCCTTATTTTGGTGTTTCCTTTTTCATTAAAGCTTTTCAAAGTATCAAAATGAAGGAATGTCTGAATATATAGGATGTGGAAAAGAAAACCACACATCATTATGGTAAGAAATTTCAATTACAGATAGGGAACCACATTGGAAATTTGGAAAAAAATCAAAGATATAATACACATAGCTCTTACAGATAACTCAACATGGATGCCATCACAGAAAAAATAATAATTCTACATACACCAATGATTTACCAGGTTTAACAAATGCTTCTTGGGTCAGTTATTCATATTAGGATGTTAATACTATTTTTAAAAAAAAGTATACAGGTTCTAGCTCAGATCCCACTTGGGACAATCTTTTTTATCATAATTGTCTATAAAACTGATTGAAATGCATTTGTGAAAGCAAGAATGTAGATAATAGTCTGAAAAGGTTTAATTACAGATTAATTTTATTTAATTATTTCCCTTCTATACAGTTTCATGAAATAAATATTGTAAATAATCGTTATTGCATTTCATATTGCAAATATTACATTGAAATAATGATGGAAAGGACAAAGTTAGATTGTGACTGAAATGGATGAGTTCAATAGATATCATTATTACTAGACATTGTCCCAATTGAGAATCAGCAGGAAAATGGCTCCATATATTTTCGTCAATGGAACCTAAAAGAGCAGAAATTCTGAAACAAAACTGATATGGTGTGAAAAAATCTATTATTAAGCTAAAATAACTTTTGAAGCAATGGTGCCATGACTGACACTCTCAGTCCACTCTTTCATTAAATGTTTATCTAATCATTAAAACAAAAGCTGTCAAAAGTTTTAGAAATAAACCAAAATTCAAAGAACATGTATTGCTTGAATATTTAGAAATAACTCTTTGGATATGGCTATATTTCATTTTTAAAATTCACTTCAACAATTTTGGTAAAATATATTTTGTAATATTTGCATAGGAAATATCTTGGAAAAATCTCTTATGCTTTATGATAGATATTAATAGATAGAAATAATAACTATATATATGAAGTACTGAGCCAAAAAGCATTTGTTAAACGTGGTATAATAAGGATTCCACTCTGACCCCAACCACCACAGTCTCCTCCATTTTTTCCATCACATGAAAACACATACACTGAAACAATAAGGGATATTTTAGTCTCTTCATCCCTTAATGTCACAGCCAAATTTCCTGCCAACTTTAAATATAAAGCTTCTATTTTCCTTTTCTTCTAAATGTTGAGAAGTCACACCCTAGAATAACTATAGGATGGGTATGACTGATCAACCAATGAATTTGAACTCAGACCCAAACTGGATACAAAAGACATCTTATCTTTGCATGTCCTGGTTGCAGGATTCCTTAATTATTCACAGGCACATAGTCCAGTATGAACTATACTATAAAAATTTGCTCATATGAGTTGACCAGGGCTGCACATGGCAATCCTTAATAGTCTCATGATACTTACATTAGGAGTTAAGGTCATAACATTATTCTCTCTTTTAAACAAGAAATTCACACAACAAATTTTAAATAAAGCCATGAATATTCTACTTTCGCTAAGATCTAAATGTAAGTACAAGATCCCCCTCTCCTATTCTCTCAAACTATACTCCAGAACAATTACTAGTTTATTGACCTTGATGGGAGAAAAGATCACACTGACATCTAAAATATTTCCAACTAAAAATGAAAAAGTATTACACTAGAAAAACACCCTTAACTCTCTCTTTTGCTTTCATCCTCTCTCTCACATACACATACACAAACATACACATACACAATTTACAGGTAATTCCATATTTTTACTGTTTCCTTTTAAATTTTCTTAATGAGGGATTTATGTCAGTACTAGAACATGGAAGCTTCTACTCCAATTTTGCTAATTGCTGTACAGTATAAGCTTTGTTTCAAGTGGGGCAAATTCATGTTAAGAGTTCATTTCCAAGCTGTTGCCATTTTACTTCACTTATGTTAGCAAATGGCAATGGGAAAAGTATGCATGCCACAACTTCCATTCACCTCCAAAAATAGCACATTTCAGCCTTATTAAAACAAAACATTTTATTTATCTTAAACAAAAATGACAAATGAAGTTAATTAGTTTTCTTTTCCTAGTGGACAATATCTATTGTTGGTTGATTAATCTGACTGACATACAGGAGTGTGCAACTTTTAGACATGATACCCAATAGAAATTTTCTATTGAAGACTTCAATCCAAGATTAAAATCTTATGAAACCCCTATTAGTTATAGTATACCTTACCAGTGACAACTCTCAGTGCAGTGCCAGTGATGGGTAAAGATTAAAACCCTTCAGTCAGTAGACTCTTAACACTTTCATGGAGCTAGTTTATGGTTTTATTTTATTATTAATCCTTTGGTATTCACATTATTCTGTCAAATGTAATGCTTATTTATTCACATTGTTTTGAATTAATCAGGCATTATCTTCACCTTTGAGATTTTGATGATGTGATTATTTATTTTTAGAATGACATTGTAGGGTATGTGTGAAAGGCCAATTCTGGCCAGTTTGAACATAAAAAAAGGAAGATCATGTTGGCCAGATATGGCCAATTTAAATGCTATAAGGCAGTGAGCTGACAGAATTGTTAACATGCCAAACAAAATGCTTAGCAGTATTTCTTCTGACTTATGTTCTGAGTTCCAATTCTGCTGAGATTGACTTTGCTATACATCCTTTTGAAGTTGATCAAATAGGTACCTGTCAGGCACAGGCCAATGTAATTCATGAGGTCCCTTCCTCAAAATCTCAGGCCTAGTGCCTGTGGAGGGAACATGTGGAAGGGATAGACACAGGAAGACGTTGGTTGAAATAGTGGGAAAGGATCTTCAGATGTTGGGCTTTGCAGAGGGAATGACAAGCCACTGAGACTCCTGGTGGTTTGCTGTGCTTGAGGAAACACACCAAGCTAAATAAAAATGTAATTGTCCTTGCACCGACACATGTCCTCTGCATCCCTCTTCAGCTGAGTGTTCCTAATCTTGTGGACTTGTGGGTGCCAGTGCCATGTAAAAAGTACCTGTACTGGTGGCATGTAAAAGTACCAGTGTCAGTGCTGCATAAAAGCACCCAGTATACTCTATAAAGTGGTTGGCGTTAGGAAACCATACCAAAACAGACATGGGGACCAGACAGCTGGCCAATTCCTGTCAAACTGTCCAACCCATACCAGCATGGAAAACAAATGCTAAATGATGATGATGAAGATAATGATGATGATTATTAAACTCTGTGAACTGGATTCACTTGTGCTATAATTCTGGTAAAATGGCAAAAACATCAGTTAATTCTTGTCATACACTCTTTAAACTGCTCAGCTGTCTCAGTCAATGAAACTAGTGTAAATATGAATAAAAAAAAATTTAAGAAATCCTTTTTTTCTTTTATCTGTTTCAGTCATTAGACTATAGCCATGTTGGGGTATCGCCTTGAATTTTTTAGTGGAACGAATCAAAACCAGCACTTATTTTTTTAAAGCCTAGTATCTATTCTATTGGTCTCTTTTGCTGAACCACTAAGTTATGGAGAAGTAAACACACCAACACCAATTATCAAGCAGTGATGGAGGACAAACACACACATATATATATATATATATATATATATATATATAAACAGTAGTACAGTAGGCTTCTTTCAATTTCTATCTACTAAATCCACTCACAAGGTTTTGGTCAACCCGAGGCTATAGTAGATGACACTTGCTCAAGGTGTCACACAGTGTGACTGAACCTGGAACCATGTTGTTGGTAAGCAAGCTTCTTTATTTCATTATATTGGCTATGAAAGCCATACACAGATGAAGAAGCTACAGCCTGGACAAAGACATTAATGAGATGAGATGAATGATAAACAGGATGATATTAATGAGAGAAGGCTAAAGACGCCCACTGATCTTTGCGTCTCTAAAACATTGTTCTTTTGTAAGCATACAATTTGAGACAATAAACCTCTTACCAATATTTCATTTGGACTCAAGGTCTTTACAATGAGGTACTAAGCCTCTTACCTTTTTTCCAAACAGGAACTTTCATACCCGACTAGGCCCCTTGCCTCATTCAAGCATCTGGATGGTGCCAAGTCAGGCCACTTCAACATAAACCTAAATATACCCTTGGGGAAGGAGTTCATTATCCTGCACAAGTCAGTTTCTCATATGACCTCCGCAGCCACCTGCATAGGCCAATCAGGGTCCTCAGTGCAGGAAAAATCTCTTCCCTCCAGCCTTTTTTTTAAAAACTTTTTCACAAAGTTTTCTAAAGTCCCTCCCTTATGGAAGAGGATTACAAATTCTTCATCTGGCGGATAGGAAGGGGCCACAGTTTCCACAGTCAGTGGCACAATTCCCACTGATGGGATTTCGGAACATGCCGGCGGTGTATTATGAACCGCTAGCAATGTGTTATGAACACACCTGAACTTATACTCACAAGAAAAAGAAAAGACAAAAAACATACCTAAGGATGCTGAAAATTCTAATGAATAGGCACAGTTCTAGCACTGTAAGCCATGTTAACACTTTAAAATTGATGTTTTGCTAAACTGTATTAGTGTATCAGATTCTCTTATAAGCATAGTGTAGAGAGGAGGAGGATGAGAGACAGCTGCCAATGTCCTATAAAAAGATGAAGAGGATGAAAGAGAATGTTTCACTGACAACCCAATGAGTTATGGAGTGTAGTCATGTCCTTTATACACTTTATATTTTTAGATGGGGAGATCAAACTGGATATTGGGAAGTAGGATGGCAGGTCAAACATTTAGTAGAAGTTATTTTCTTGACTCTATATTTCTCAATGGTTCAATTAATGTATTGTTTTATCCTACATTAATGCAATGATTTTTCCTTTTTAGTTCTTAAAAGAATAACAAGGGTTGACTATCACAGTTCCAAAGTCATTAAACTCTAGCAGCTGCGTATACATCAATTTGCTTACATTTGATTTCACACAACAGGAGTTTTACTACTAAATAAATACATTAGAATTAATGAAAAACTAAAACACTGTGATCTTCTGTGAACCAGCAGCCTAAGAGCTACATTCCAAGGAAATATCAAACATAACAACATTAAATGCTAACACAGTTATTCATCCACTACCACCACCACCATTAGAAAAAGGAAAAAAACTGAGTCAATTCTCATAATATATGAGGTCAACAAAATCAGAAAAAAACACACTTCTTTAACAATGACTCATTGTAAGCAACTCTTCAGGAAAATTAGACAAACCTTCAATTAAAAATAGAATTTTAAAAAAATAGATACCAATATTCCATTTATTATGTTACATATATTCAGTAAGATATCATCTTTGCAATCAAAGCAGCAGAAAGATTAATGTAATGAACAAGAAAATCTATTCCTCCATATAAACAGTTATAACTTACAGAACTTTTAGCAATGTTTTTTGTATTTTGTTAAATCATAATATTTATATTGATTGCTAATAGAACTTGTTAACACAAATATTATTTAATTACCCATATCATATTGGAATCCATCGATGTATTGTACAGTTTTATGCCTTCTGTCCATCCATTTCAAGTTTGTGTCATCTCATTTGGGAGGGCCAACATTCTTAATATCTAACCTCATTATGTATTTCTTGGTTTATCTCAAATCAAGAGTATTGCTCATTATCACTACCCAACCCTCTTTGACTCAGCACATATTTCATATTTCAATAGCAGTATGATGGACACTTCTGTACATGTCACTTAATTTATTGATGAGAGATTAATTAGAAAGACATAATGCTTTCAGCTTGACAGCTAATTCAGGCCAGTAATTTTAAGAAATGATTATGGCATGCTTTCTATGATTTTGTTAAAATCATAGAAAACAACAGCAGTAGTAGCAGCAGTAACAACAACAACAACTAAATCAGATTAATAATTTCAAGGCCAGAATTTTGAATGGAGGAGAAGTTGATTACATCAGCTTCAATACTCGACTGGTACTTCATTTTATTGAGCCCAAAAGGATGAACGACAATGCTAACATCAGTCGTATTTGAACTGAGAATGTAAAAAGCTGGAAGAAATGTCATGAAACGTTTTGTCCAACACACTACTAATTCTGCCAGCCTGCCATCTTGGTGATAATAATAATAATAATAATAATAATAATAATATTAATAATAATAATAATTATTATTATTATTATCTTGATATGAGATCACCATGTCGCACACATTTGGTTGTGATGCATGTGCCTGGGGTACTCTTATCAGACGGGTAGTCATGATGGGTATACTGGGTTTCGATGGCATGTACTGCTCTCTCACTCAATAATAATAATAATAATAATAATAATAATAATCCTTTCTACTATAGGTACAAGGCCTGAAATTTTGGGGGAGAGGTTAAGTTGATTACATTAACCCCAGTACTCAACTGGTACTTAATTTATTGGCCCCGAAAGGATGAAAGGCAAAGTTGACCTCAACAGAACTTGAACTCAGAATGTAGCAATGGGATAAATATCACTAAGCATTTTGCCCAGCATGCTAACGATTCTGCCAGCTCACTGGATGATGATGATGACGATAATGATGATGGTGGTGGTGATTCTTTCTCCTATTGGCACAAGGCCTGAAATTTGTTGTGGAGGGAACTATCCAACTACATTGACATCAGTGCTCAACTGGTACTTATTTCATTGACAGCAAGATGATGAAAGGCAAAGTCAACTTTGGAGGAATTTGAACTTAAATGCCACTAAGCATTTTGTCTGGTATGCTAACAATTCTACCAGCTCACTGCCTTAATAATGATAATAATAATAATAATAATGGTTTCAAATTTTGCTACAAAGGCAACCATTTTGGCAGGGAGGGGCTAAGTCGATTACATTGACCCCTAGTGGTACTTAATTTATCGACTCTGAAAGGATGAAAGGCAGAGTTGCCCTCAGCAGAATTTGAACTCCGAACATAGCGACAAGTGAAATATTGATAAGTATTTTGCCTGGCATGCTAACGATTCTGCCAGCTCATTGGCTTTTTAATAATAATAATAATAATAATAATAATAATAATAATAATAATAATAACAATAATAATAATAATGGTTTCAAATTTTGGCACAAGGTCAGTAATTTCAGGGCAAGGGGTAAGTCAATTACATCAATCCCAGTACTCAGCTGTTACTTATTTTATTGATCCCAAAAGGATGAAAGGCTAGTCAACCTCAGTGGAGTTTGAACTCAGAACATAAAAACATACAAAATGCTGCTGAGCATTTTGCCCAGCATGCTAACAATTCTGCCAGCACACCACCAACTTGGAAAATAATTTAACAAGAAATTTAGATGGAAAGTTTTAATTTAGATCACTTTAAAACAAGAAGCTTGTTTCATAGAAGTAAGAGTGGTCTCAGGCAGGTTGGTGTCAAAAGGTTTAAGGTTGCTTTGGTCAGTTCACTTATTGAGTTGCCTAGTATGGATCTAACTAACAAAGAGATAAACCACTGGAATAATTAAAAATAATAAATAATTGAATATCTAAAAAGTTAACAATTCTATTCTCAACTGTCTCTCTAACTCACTAAAATCAAATTGGCAAATAGGTCCATCTTTCTCTCTCCTTCAGTTAGTTTAGAACAGCAGTTCTTTAGTTTGGCATCTCCAACCTGCAAAAGAGGTGTTGAGATTGCACTAAGGGGCATTATGACAGAAGATATTCCTAAGGTGGATTAAAGTTTGTTATTATCCCTTTGAAATTTTCTGCATTATTATCTTTCACTGTGTTCTATGTCTCTTTTGACTTTTCCCCCTTTTTTGACCCAGCAGTACACCAAACTGTAACAGCTGGTTGGAATGAGAGCTATGCTAGCAACTGGCTGGTACTAATTTTCAGCTGAGTGGACTGGAGCAATATAAAATGAAGTGCTTTGCTCAAGGTCACAATGTGCTGTCCAGTTTAGGAACCCATGACATTATGATTATCAGCCAGAGACTCTAACTACTAATAGGAATATGGTTGTACTTGATGGTTTGTACTTGTACGTGATGTACTGGCTTGTACTTGATGTACTGGCTTGTACTTGATGAATGGCCTAGTAGTTAGGGTGTTGAGCTCAAACATGTTATATCGTGGGTTCAATTCTGAGACCAGACAGGGCTTTGAGCAAGGTACTTCATGATAAGCAAGGCACTTAATGCCAAGCAATATACTTTACATCAGATAACTCATCATTTAACATCATGCTGGCATGGGTTGGATGGTTCAACAGAAACTGGTAACTCAAGTGGAAATGAGCACCAGCACACCAACTAGAAGTTAACCATGTGATGAACTGGTGTCTCATCTATGGAAAGAGTCTGCACTCTCTGTCGCTTGATGTCTTAAAACTAGGATAAGTTCTGGCTAAATGTGTCTATAGGCTTGAGATAAAAAGACAGGCAGACAGTACTTGGCTGGTACATTTATTGTCAAATCTAGAAGGAAGAAAGTCTAAAACTACTTGAGGAGAGTCAAACACAAAACTTAAAGGCATTCATTTTAATACCACAAGGCATTTTGTATATCACTCTACTAACTTTACCAATCCAGTACCCCTATTGTTGATAATAAAAACGACTAGGATATATAGGTACAAATATGGCTGTATGGTTAAGAAATTTGCTTCTGAACCACATGGTTTTGGGTTCTGTCCTATTGTATGGCAACATGGGCAAATGTCTTCTACTACAGTCCGGGGCTGACTAAAGCCTTGTGAGTAGATGTGATAGGCAGAAACTGAAAAGAATCCTCTCTTTTATATTTGTGTGAGTGAGAGAGAGAGAGAGAGAGAGAGAGAGAGAGTTGTGTGTGTGTGTGTGTGTGTGTGTGCGTGTATGTTTGTGCCTCCTCACCTTGACATTGCCTGATAGTCATAAATGAACTTTGCGTTTGTACAAGTGGTGGCCTTCACTTCCACTCTTCTGTGGGATCATGTCCAACTATGGGAAAACAGGTGAGAGTCGAAAAACAGGAAGGACATCTGGCCATAGGAAATCTGCCTCAACAAGTTTCATCTGATCCATGTGAACATGGAAAAGAGGACAGTAAAATAGTAAGATCTAGAATTACATGTCGTCTCACATTATGCTCTTTTCAGAACATTGAGCAATGAGGACAAAGAAAAATGATCATCTAATTTGTAGTGCAATAGATACAATGTGCATTCATTGTGTGAATGGTTTAAGTTTCAAATATTTTATCCACTTGTTACTGTGTTACATTTATCATTGCAATTGTGCACATGTGAGTGTGTATGTATTTTTGATTCTCTCTCTCTCTCTCTCTCTTTCTTTTACACACACATTTTCACACATATATGTGCAAACAGTTATATAAGTTTTCTTAGCCATCATTTCCAAACTGATTTTTGAAATATCAAACAAATGGACACGGATATGAAATAAACAGAAAGAGTGATAGCACAACTGATTAAGAACAGAATTAGATTAGACAAGATGTAGTACAGGTACATGCCAAGATGGGACACTACTGATGTCCTGTTTCTTATGAAACAACTTTAAGAGATGTTCTAAGGTAAGAGTAAGCCACTATACTTAGTGTTCATTGATCTGGAAGAGATCTTTAACAAGGTACTATGCATTGTAGTATGGTTGTCTCTAAGACAACTAGGTATAGATAAATGACTTGTGCACGGTATGCAAGGTGTGCAAGCCATGTAGAAAGATGCCATTAGCAAACTGGAAGTCGATGAGTTTAGAGAGTAAGTTATTGTGTAGGTAAATGTCCACAAAATAAATAAATAAATATATAACCAAATAAATAAATAAATAAATATATAAACAACAAAAAATAACAAAATAACATTAAATCTATGACAAACTGTCAAAAGTTGTTGCTGAAGTTTTGATAGAAGAGAAAGCAAGAAGTGATTAATGGAAAGATAAAAAATGTTTTTTAAGGAAAAGTAATAGACATGACAGTATTCTTTTATTCTTTTACTTGTTTCAGTCATTTTGACTGTGGCCATGCAGGGGCACTGCTTTTAATTGAAGAAATCAACCCCTAGACTTATTCTATGTAAGCCTAGTACTTATTCTATCAGTCTCTTGTTGAACCGCTAAATTACAGGGATGTAAACACACCAGCATCAGTTATCAAGCAATGGTGGGGGGAATAAACACAGACATAAACACACAAATATATACATATATATATATATATATATATATACAACAGGCTTCTTTCAGTTACCATCTACTAAATCCACTCACAAGGCACTTGCCCAAGGTGTCACACAGTGGGACTGAACCAGAACCATGTGGGTTGGGAAGCAAGCTTCTTACCACGCAGTAACACAAAAATAATAACAGAATTTTAAGACTGGCTCTTCATAGGAACTTTTGTATGCTGATGATCTTGTCCTTATAGCTGAATCTGTGGAAGAGTTACAGAAGAAATTTCGACCATGGAAGCAAAGCTTAAAACTGAGAGGATTCAAGATAAACCAAGCAAAGACAAAAGTTTTAGAAGAAAAAGGCAAAATTCTATTGACATGAAGGAAGTATTTGAACTAATATGCAGAAAAAAACATAAATAAGTATTCCCTACAGTATGGACACAAACATGGTTGTGCAGTGAAGAAGTTTGCTTCCCAACCACATGGTTTCAGGTTCATTCCCACTGTGTGGCACCACAGGCAAGTATCTTCTACCATAGCCCCCTCTCCCCATCAGCTGACCAAAGCCTTATGAGTGGATTTAAAATCTGAAAGAAGCCCATCATATATACGTGTGTGTGTGTGTGAGTGTGTGTGTGTGACTGTGCATCTTTATTTTGACATCATGTAATAGTTGTAAAATATTGTGTGACAACAGGTATAATGTTACCATCATACATGTCATTCATTTCTAATCTTCCATGAAAGCATGTTTAACTATGGGGAAATATTACTATGTTTGAAAACAAGTGAGGGTTGGTGACAAGAAGTACATCTGGCAGTAGGAAATCTACTTCAATGAATTCTGTCTGATCCATACAAGTACAGAAAAGTGTACATTAAAGTGATGATGATGATGATGATAATCAATGTAAACTATAAATGAACAAGAGATGTAGTGAAATCACAGATAGGCTGAGAGGAAAGGAAGACCACTTTGTATGTAGCAGATATACATGAGTAGCTAACAGGAAGAGCAACTAAGAAATAAATTCTTTCAAATATTCTGATGCACCTGTTACCAAGGTGACCAATTCAGAAATGGAGTGGGCGCTCTGAAAGCATGAGTAACCAGAGTAATACAGGGTTGGAAAATATTCAGGGAGCTGTCACTGTTGTTGGTAACAAAGGGATTCTCTTTTTTCATGAAAGATAGATAGCATGACACTTGGACAATGTTGTATGATAACAAAACATGGGCTTTAAATGTAGAGAATGTATGAAGGCTGGATATAAGTGAGGTGAGTATATTCTGTTGGATGTATAGTGTCAATGTGCATGAATAATGAAATACAAGCGAGAGAAAAACTAGGCTTAAGAGGAATCGGATGAAAAGTGCAAGAGAGGAGATGCTGCTGGTATGGACATATAAAGAAGTTCCAAGAAATTCAAATGGAAGGAAGCTGTGGGCAGAAGTGAAGAAAACTGACCTTAAGATACTGAACTTAACAAATATGACAAATCTTCAAGCAATGATGAGACACTGTATGAAGATGCCACAAAAAGCACCCAGTACACTTTGTGGAATGGTTGGCATTAGGAAGACCATCCAGCCATAAGAACGAAGCCAAAACAAACCATGGAACCTGTGCAGTGCCTGGCCTTGCCAGTTCCTGTCAAGCTATCCAACCCATGCCAGCATGGAAAACAGATATTAAATGTTGATAATGATGATGATGATTTTCTTTTTCCATGCTTCATTGAAAAAGCTAGCGATAAAACTGGCAATGATGATGAAAATTATTTTCCCAGCAGGTCTTCTCCACAGCTGAACAGTCTACCAGCATTCAATTTCCCAGTATATACAGGTAAGGAAAAGTCACAGGTGATAAGTTTTATTTTGTTGTTTACTTTTTAGTGTTTAAACCAGCCATATCTGACCAAAATAATCTACCTACTTTATGTTCAAACTACCCAGATCTGGTATCTCACACCTACCTATAACATCATTCTAAAAATAAGCAGTCACATTAAAATCTTGAAAATACAAGATAATGCATGATTAACTCAAATCAATGAAGATAAATAAGCATTACATTTAATAGAATAATCTGAATGCTAAAGGGCTAATTAAGGCCACCTACTAATAAATTATTATTGAAACATTAAAAAGGTTAAAAACCTTTCAAATTATCACTTTTTCTCTTATTTGCCCACAAAATAATACTATAAAAGATTTCAGATGCAATTAATCGAATTAGTCATTTCTTGTTTAAGCTGGTAAGCATGTGGTTTGAGGGAGATTTAGCTGTTATTTCAGCAGGTTGAATGATCATGTAAAGTAGTGGTTCTCAACCAGGGTCCATATGACCCTTGGGGAACTGTGTTAGACTTTTGAGGGTCCATGCAAGCAAAATAATAAATTGGGGATCCACAGTAGTATTTTAAGGGTCCATGAAAAAATTTTGCTTTAGATGTAATTATTGCAAGAAACAGCTAGGTTTCTTTCTCTGACGTTTTACATAGTTCGAATTACATAAGTTAATGTGTGAAAAATAAAATAGGAATTTAGAAAAGAGTGTCTATAAAACTAGGTTTTACACATCAAAAGGCTTTGTAGGTCCACTGGAATACAATAGTAATCAAAGGGGTCCATAGGCAAAAAATGGTTGAGAACCATTGATGTAAAGACTCCCACATTGTTGAAGGCAATGTAAGAGAGGTCTCAGGTTATATCTGATTAAGTAAACCTATGGTCAAAGATATTCCAACTATGTCCTAATCTTTTCAGACACAATAACAGCATATGCTTGCAGGTTTATTCAATTCCAGATTGCCTGGGGCAACATAACTGTCAGGGATGAGTTAGGACAGTAACAATTGTTGTTGTTGGTCATCTCTATGACCAACAACAACAACAACAATTGTTGCAAGTTACCAAGAATGCTTCAACATGGTTGCTTAGCCTGCTAAAAATAGCAGCCAAATCTTATCCTACCATCTTTGACATAGAGAATGACTCACTGGATAAAGTAGTTCACTGTAATTTAAACCCACAATGAACTCTGATGAAGTAGATGCATAATCAAAAGCATTCTGTTGGTGACTATTCTCTCATTTTTGTTTGTTGCTTCAAGAATAGTGTATCCCAAACCTAAGGATGGCAGGGCGTTATTTCAGGAAAGTTTAGTTGCTATTTGTAACAAGTCAAGTGCCAACATAGAAGTTACATCATTTGCTTGATTTAAAGAGACCATGTTCAAATAGACTTGTGACCAAGAACATTCCAGCTATGATATTTCATCTTGTTTCTTTTTTCAGATATAATGTTTCTAAAACTTTATTATTTAACACACCCTTCCTTTTTAAAGAGATTTTGAGGGAGATTTAGCTGCTATTTATAGCATGTCAAACAACCACTTAATGCCTCTTTGAATTGTGTTGCTGTTATTTAACTGCAAGTCAGAACTGATTGTGTTGACCTATGATCAAAAGTGTTCCAGTGGAGGCTATACTGTTTTTTTTGTTTTTTTTTTTATCAGGTACATTGTTATCCGTAACTACTATGTTATCTAATGTATCTTTCCCTTATGATTTTCACAAGAATTAGCTATTAATTCTACAGGCTCAGTGACCACATAAAGGTATTTTCTGCTGTTGCTGTTCAGCCCTGATTAAAGTGTACATATGATCAAAGACATTCTGTGACCATCTCATCTTTTCCCTGTGTCCTGGGAATCCAGATCCATATTATCCCAATATGACCTTTTCTAAGAGGTAAGATGTGACAGAAGAGAGATTTGATTTCTATTTCTAACAAGTTGAGAAATAAGCAACCATGTTCCTTAAGTGTTTGATGATAGGAGGGGAGAAGACAAAACAAAGCTGTTGCTGTTGTTTTGGCCCAAGCCAACCATTATTCAAGAGATCTATGATCAAAGCATCATACTATTTGGCTAGTGAACTGATCACTGAGGAACTATCCTGCTGAGAAAAAAGCTGCTGAAAAACTGTGACTAAGAAGTGTCACAACACACACACACAAGATCTAAGGAACAGTTGAATGGAAACCAACATAGGTTCATTAAATACCTAGTAATTGTGAATGGGGACATAAGCAAGTATTATCTTGGAAATGTTCAGAAGAGTACCTTACAAGAAGTTGCGTTGTATGCCCTATATTGGCAAAGCAGGAGAAAATCTAATCAAAAAATTTTCAACCATGATAGCAGGTGGTGAAATCTGTGTTTTGTGCCTGCAGTCTGCTTAGCTATATGATATCATTAGACAAATTTGAGGTGTGGAACTAGTAGAATTGTTAGAACACTGGATAAAATGCTCAGCTGCATTTCTTCTGGCTTTATGCAGTGAGTTCAAATTTCAGAGAGGTTGACTTTGTCTTTCATCCTTTTCTGGTTGATGAAATAAGTACCAGTTGCGCACTAGGGTTGATGTAATTGACTACCCTGTCCCACCAAAATTTCAGGGCTTGTGCCTATAATAGAAAGGATTATTTGACAAACTTTGGTCACAAAAAACTTCCATGATGTAGACTCTGACTATAAAGGTGATCAACATCAATGTTTTCCTTCTGCTCAGTGGTTAGAGTGTTGAGCTCACAATCATGAGGTAGTGAGTTCGATTCCTGGGCTGGGCTGTGTGTTCTTGAGCAAGTCACTTTATTCACATTGCTCTAGTTCACTCAGCTGTAGAAATGAGCTGTGACGCCACTTTTCTAGTATGTGTCCTTTAGTGTGTGCTTTATAACATATGTGTATTAGTCCAGGCTGCACAATTAAAAAAAGAGTAGGATGCTATGCAAGCTGGTTCCACTTAAACTTTTAAACAAATTCTTTATGCAGATTATCTAATAATAAATTTTTCTTAATTTTTTTTTAGATGTGCTCATTGTTGTTATAGACATTGAGGTATCATGTGTGTATGGGATGATGTAAAAACCACCCTTCCATAGTTTCCACATTTATGAGAGCATATGCTAAGTGTGGCAGAGGTAGGAACAACTGCACTATACAATCCATGTGGCTGCATCTTATTCTTTGTTACTGAATGTTCATATGGTGTTCTCAATAAGAACCATATTACACACATACTCTCACACATGCACTTCTAAACACACAGATATAGTTATATATGAGCATATCAGAATATGTCTGTAGTGTATGAGTGTGTGTGTATGTATGTGTGGATGTGTGTGCGATAATGTGCACACTAATATGCATACAAAAATCTATACAAATATCAGACTCTAGCATTTATCATTTGTACCAATAAGTAAGGTTCAGAGTATAATTCATTTAATGAATTCACATTCTCACTCTCTCTCTCACACACACACACACACGTGCACACACACACACATGCACACGCACACACACACATTTACAGAGTCACAGGCTTGCATGCAAACACATGTATGATAAGGCAGCTGGGCTGTTAAGTAGAATTATGTCACTGACTGCAATGGTGGGGGTACTGTTGATGATACAGACATATATCTATTGTAGTGGTGGTACTGGTAACATTGTGCTATTGATGGTGGTGGTCACAGTGGTGGTAATGGTAATGAAGACAGTCACTGTTGTTGTCGTGATGATAATGATGACAATATTGGTTAGTGATGATAGTGGAAAGGACAATGATGACAGTTACAGTGGTGATAATGACAATTGTGATGATAATGAAAGTAATGGAAATGTGAGATCATACTATAGCAATAATAACAGCAGCACTAGTGATGACAATAGTGATGATAGTTGTAGAGTAGATAGCAGTGGGGCTGCAGATGGCTGTGCAGGTGACAGCACCTGTTAGGATGGCAGTAGTAAAGGTAATAGCAATGGTAATGATGTCTTTTTTATCTTTTGCTTTTGACAGCCATGGTAGTAGTGATGATGTAGTAAGTGACAATATTCATTCATAATATTGTCCATCATCATTAACATTTTTACACTTTATTGACATGGCTTTGTCTAATGTGAACGTGGAGATTTCATTTATTTTAAAGTCCAATTAGCAGGCTGAACATAACAATTAATTAGAAAAGATCGAAACAAATACTGCTGCTGGCAAAGATTTTTTTCTTTCTTTTTTTTTTTAATCAATGAACTGACTACATTCACGGAAAGTGAAAGTAAACATTGAAATTCTCCGTATTTTGACAGATGTTTCAGGATGTCTTACACCTGAGTAGAACTTGATAAATATGGAATTTTCTTGTTGAGTTACCCATGTTTTGGGACAAGCTTTGAAGGGTCAAATGTGCTGTGCATGAAGACATCAAGAACAAGCCTGTATGATTGGAAAAGATCAGTTCATGTCTGATAAAACTGGGAAGATCTGTAACATTGGTCAATTCCTCACAAGAAACTCATCATACTCTGGTCCTTTTCCAATGAGAACTTCAACCCAAACTAAAAGGTGAATGGGAAGAATGATAGGTAGCACTGCATGGAACCTAAAGAGGTATCCACAGTGATGAACACTAAGTTCTCACTGTCTCTGATGGTTGTAGGAGTCCTAATCAACAAGAGCCATATCATGACTTCAATTCTTCCTACAGGTTCAATGACACCACCTACACAGAGGTACTGGATACAGTGGTCAAGTTCTGGATGAAACAGATGATCCAGAAAAGGCAGTACATGTCCCAGCAAGACACTACATGGCCTTTGTGACACAAGATTGGCTGAGTGAGAATTTTCATGGCATACTAGGCATTCTGATTTTCATGGCATACTAGGCATTCTGATTTAAACCCTACCACAGCTGAGAGTGTTGTCAAGAGGGAGAAACAGAATGGTGGCCCCAAAGTACCAAGGACTCATTAAAGGTCACCATCATAAGTATGATGGGAAACATGAACAAGACTCACCTGATTCTAGCACAGCAACACAGCTTTAAAGTATCTCTTTAATATTTATCTTTAATATATTTTAGTTGAATATGAGGAGACCCAGGAAGATATAAGAAAGAGTGGTAAAAACTGATCTCAGGACCTTGAACCTCACAGAAGAGATGACCAGAGACTAGGATGACTGGTGATATGCAATTCTTGGGAAGACCTGCCCCCACCTTGGAGAAACTGAGATTCTGGAAGCACAATGAGTGTGTGAGTGCACATATGTATATGTATATATATATATATATATATATATATATATATATATGCATATGCATGTGTGTGTATATATATATATATATATATATATATATACACACATATATATGTGTGTATGTGTAGATTCACTAGATGTGATCAATTACAGGACTTAATACAAATGTAGAGTATTCTTTAATATATTATAACTGGTCAATTGTAGGTAATATGCAATCTTACTGAATGGAAGCTTCAAATCAAAGATATGGTGTGACCTTTGAGCATAAAAAACTAAGAATTTTGACTCATGGCACCAATAATTTGAACAAAAGAAATAAACTGTTAATATCTTGTATGTATGTAGCTAAGTATCTTTTATGCAAATACAAGCCTCCTTGCATTTCATTCTGGGGCAGAAAAGGTATTGATTTTCGAAATATTTAATTAATAGATTTCATTAATATGTTTTAATATGTGTGTGTGCATGTCTATATGTGAGTATATGTATATAAGCTCTGTGTGTGTGTGTATGTACATACTCACACACGTTATGTATGTGAAAATATAATTCTGGGTATATATGTGAGTCAATGTGTTTACAAATGTATATATGCATGCATCTGCACAAGAGCATGCAAAATGAACACCTTTATACACACCTATTGTTTTTTCAAAAGAATTAATTAAAGTATTGCTTAAAAGTATTATTTTGGAACATTGCTTAAACAACAATGCAATTTCATGACTTTGATTACATGGAGTTTATGCTATTTATAATAATACAACCATGAGAACCAGAAATGAAATCAAAAGTGTGAGCCTGAAGCAGTCGTTTTTGCAAGTGTCATTCACAAAGGTTTTTAAATGAAGGACCATAAAGATAAGCATTTCCTTCAAACTCTCATTTCATATTTCAAAAAATATTCAGTCAGTGGATATTAAAAAGAAAACCAGGCTTGGTTTACCAGCTGATAATCAGAAATGAGCAACCCTGAGTATTGGAAACCAGAGCCATTTATGCACATATTCCTTCCTCAAGACATTCTTACAGCCCATTATCGCTCTAACTGCACTATTCTGCTGGTGTAATTAAATGTAAGCAGAACTACATACCTCAGCTTTTCCCTGATACCAATTACCCCTCTTACTTCCCTGGAACCACTTCATTCTTAGCCATCTTTCATAACAATATTCTCACCAGCCACATTTACACTGATCACATTCTTGAGTCACCAAGTTATCTCCACTGCCATACCTTTCCCACTCACTATCTCTACCCCACACTCTTACAACCTAACCAACCACATAATCCCCTCTCTCCCTTTCTTACCCTTTCCATTGTATACCTATTATTTTCATTACTACTCAGCTATACACTCTTGCAACGTCTATCCGTCTACACCTCCTGTTCTCCTGTACACACTCCTATTCATCTTGTTTTGTGAGTCCACCCTGACACCACATCACTAATATTTTATCTCTTTTCAGTTTCACCCTGCCTATTAACATCCTTTGTTCAATAATTTGTAGCCCCCCTCCACCAAGAAACTTATTTTATTCTGACCCTTTTTTTCTCACTTTAACATCCTCATCCCATAAAAGCACCTTCCTCTCTACTGTGGCCTGCTCAGTTGAAGAAGATCTTAGTCTTGCAGGCTATATGGTAACTTCACTAGTGCTGGTGCCATGAAAAGGAAGGGCATCCAACCTTAGAAACCATATTAAAGCTGACATTGGAGCACAATGCAGTATTTGGACATGTTGTATCCTGTCAAACTGTCTTACCCATGCCAGCATAAGACATCGACATTAAATGATGATGACGATAATAAAACCAATGATATATATATATATATATATATATATAAAACTTAGATGTGTTTCGACCAATGATTGGTCCAGGCCATGTCTAACTTAATAGCACCACCTGTGATATATATATATATATATATATATATATATATATATTATATATATATATATACACACACACACATACTCAAGCATACATATAATGCAAGGTGGTTATTTTAAAACTTGTTTGAGAATAACTAAAGAACAATTACTGAAAGTAGAGTCAAATTCATTGTAAAATCTATGCTAACCAGGATCTCAAGTTTCACCTGACAGCTTATTCAATTAATCTAACTATCCAAATAAGCAGATATTTACAAAACACACACACACAGCAGCTATTTCTGATGTCCTCCAGATTGAGTGGCTTTCTTTATAACCACTGAAATTTCTGATAACCGAGAAGGTCAATCCTTGCACATATCGGTGAGAACAAAGATGGAAAAGAAGAGTTAGCAATAAGTGAGCTGTTGTTGTTGCTGTTGTATCATTCATTCTTTATCTTCAGCTTTCCTTTTTACTTTTGACTAAAAAAATGTCAGTTCTGGTTGTGATAGAATGACACCAGTAAGACTGATAAACACTTAGCTACAAAGTGAGCTTCCATACAATATCTATTTATCAATTTCATTCACTAAGCACAGGTCAATTCAAGATTACTCTCGAAGATACTTACCCAGTGTGATTCATAATGGGAGAAAACTTGGAATCATATTCACATATTCATAGATAGTGAATTAATTCATGGTAGTCTTCCAAGTCTGAGAAAGATGGTTCTGTGATTTCTTGGTGAACAAACTGCACAGATGATTTGTTTACAGTGATTGAATGTTTATGCTGTAAATCACTCCCTCCATCAAAGTGGTACTGCCTGTACAGGTAAATGGTGTGCAACACACCAGGTGTTGAAATGATCACAGGACAACACAATACAAAGTGTTTCACTCAAAAACACAATGCACCGCCTGGTCCAAGAATGGAACCCATGATCTATTGATCATGAGTGTAAGACCTTAACCACTATGGCACATTCTCCCATTATATGGTGAATATAGGTATATTAAAACAAAAGGGTAAGGCATGTGACTCAGTGGTTAGAGCTCAGGTTCACAATAATGAAGTAGTGAGTTCAATTCCCAGATCAGGATATGTGTTGTATTCTTGAGCAAGACTCTTTATTTCATGTAGCTCCAGTTCACTCAGCTATAGAAATGAGTTGCGACATCACTGATGCCAAGTTCTGTCAGCCTTTAGATAACATTGGTGGCATGGAGAGGGGAGGCTTGGTATGCATGAGCGACTGCTGGTCTTCCATAAACAACTTTGCCTGAATTTGTGCCTTGGAGGGTAACTTTCTAGGAGCAATCCCATAGACATTCATGACCAAAGGAGGTCATAGTTATATTAAATACCATATAAAATAAATACTTGAGTTATTGCAGTTATCTTCACTTCAAAAGGAAGTGAACAAATACCTGATGGTAAATGTGATTGATTCTAAATGAAAAGGGGAGACAGTTTCAAGAATCAAGAATTCTTTTGAATTAAGAAGCTATTGAACAGACTAGCTTTTCCTTAGTGGCATATCAATTCTGGAAAACCTGAGGCTGCCAATGATGTTATTTGCCCAATGTGTCACGCAGTGAAACTGAACCCATATATACATTCGCCATTATTTAATGTCTGTTTTCCATGCTGGTGTGGGTTTGATGGCTTGACAGGAGCTGGCAATGTCATGGGCCACCCCAGGTTCCATAGTCAATTTGGCTCGGTTTCTACAGCTGGATGCCCTTCCTAATGCCATATACTTTACAGAGAGTGCTGGGTACTTTTCATATGGTACCAGCACCAATGCTTTTTACATAATACCTTGATTTTAGGATATCAATTCTGTTACGGTGGGCAGATAATGAATGCAGCAATATACCACACATCTTAGTCTTTTACACACACACACACACGTGTGTGTGTGTAGTGAAGGCACATGGCTTAGTGGTTAGGGTATGCAGCTCACGATTGTAAGGTCATGAGTTTAATTCCAGATGACACATTGTGTCCTTGAGCAAGACACTTTATTTCGTGTTGCTCCAGTCCACTCCCAGGCAAAAACTAAGTAGTACCTGTATTTCAAAGGACCAGCTTTGTCACATCCTGAACCTCCAGAGAACTATGTTAAGGGTATGCATGCCTGCAGAGTGCTCAGCTACTTGTGCATTAATTTCACTAGCAAGCTGTACTGTTGATCAGTCCCACTGGAACCCTCATCATCATAATTGACAGGGTGCCAGTTATACGTGTGAGTGTCTACCTAGTTCCAGGCTTTACTCCTTAATAAAATCTTAATCTTTGCTAAAGTGATCTTATATCATCATCATCATCGTCATTTGGTGGCTGCCTTTTGTGATGGCTTCGGTTGGACAGTTCTAGAGAATACAACAGGACTGTGTGTGTGTGTGTGTGTGTGTGTGTGTGTGTGTGTGTGTGTGTACGTTAGATTACATTTGCTCTGGTTTCTTGAAAAATCACAATGCTCATGCAATGTTGTTGTTGTTGGTATTTTTGCCAACAAATTGTCTATTTGTTTCTTGTTTTCAAAGCCATGTGAAATATAACAATTGTTACTTGAAAGACAGATAAAAGTTAGTCAGAACAAATATGTGGCTGTGAAACAGTGCCTCAGTAACATTTGTCTAAACCAGTGGTTCTCAACTGGGGGTCTACAGGAGATTTTGCTGCTAAAATTTACATGCAATAAATTGGATATAATTCTGCAGTAAGCAAAATATTTTAACAATACTTTTATAATACTCAATTATAGAAAATATAATAGGACTTTATTTAAATATTGAATAGCTATGGAATTCCAGTAGAGTAAAATAGAAACTAAAGGGATCTGTAGGCAGACAATGATTGAGGACCGCTGGTGTAAACCATGACAAAAGGGCACAAAAATGAATGAATGCGTGTGTATAATATATAAAACTATGTAATTCCTATTAACAAATGAAACATGTGTAATGGTAAATAAATAATTACCCCAAATTTTCCAATTTCTAGTTGTTTGTTTGTTTGTATGTGTGTGTGTATGTATGTATGTATGTATGTATGTATGTATGTATGCATGGATGTAGTTGATGTTTTGAACTATCATGGTATGTTCTGAATATTAGTATGTTGATTAAATCTTTCAACACACTTGTATATATGGATGTACAAGGGTAAGTCAAAAAGTAATGCCATTTTGTTTAGGACAGGTATAATTACCACCACAGGAACATGTATCATACATGAAAATGAATCTGGTCCTCTGAAGATCACATCCTTCAAATGAGAGCATGTATCCCTACTCCATAAAATTCTGTTGACTGTTCTTTGAGCCACTTCTTCACTATAGTTTTCACTTCTGCGTCACTGGAATTATTTAGCACCTTCACGCTATCATATCTTTGGCCCCATGAAAGAGGGTTTGAGAGGCAAATATTATTCCAGTGACGAGGAAGTGAAAACTATAGTGAAGAAGTGGCCCAAAGAACAGTCAACAGAATTTTACGGGGCAGGGATACATGCTCTCATTCAAAGGTGGAACATTGCTATTGAGAGAAACGGTGACTATGTTGAGAAGTAGGGATGTGATCCACAGAGGACCTGCTTCATTTTGATGTATGATACATGTTCCTGCATTGGTAATTATACCTGTCCTAAACAAAATGACATTACTTTTTGATTCATCCTCGTACATATATACATATATATATATATATATATATATATATATATATATATATATATATATATAATATATATATATATATATATATATAAGGGGCTGGTGACACAATCTTTTCATTCACACTTTGAATTTAGTGATACTAGTTGCGGATTCTAGCTCGCTCTGATACTGAGTTGAGTTGGTGCCTTCTAGTATCTCAAAATTCAATATATAATCATTTATGATTATAGTATTCTACGCTGAAGAGAAAAGAAGTTTTGGTAAGGTAGAATTATTTAATATTTAATTCTTATGCTTTCCTAAAAACTTGATTTCGAAACGTACGTCCGTAGATAACTTAAAATTGTATGATAGATTGCCGTCAATTCATTCTCTCTTACCTGTTTGTGTCTGCCTTCCAATTGCTGTTTTTACTGAGATCTCCTTTTTAGTAGAAGAAATAGCTATAACTCTTGACTGCTATTTCTAAATTCGGTATGTGGTAAGGCAATTCGTTGCTAAACCCTTTATTGCTTACTATATATATATATATATATATATATATAGTTTATATGCAAAAGATGATGCAATATCTATTATATAACTAACAAGATTATGAAACAGCTGTAAATATATTACATAAAAATCTATTCTCTCACTTCACTTTCCTTATCTGTTCTATTTATACACACATACATTCACTCAGTCACACACTAGCGTTATTTATCTTTTATTTGTTTTAGTCATTGGACTGTGGCCATGCTGAGCCACCTTGAAGTGTTTTGGTCAAATGAATCAAACCTGGTACTTGCTTTTATTTTTTCAAGCCTAGTATTTATTCTGTCAGTCTCTTATGTCTAACAGCTGTTATATGGACATAAACAGACCAACACTGATTATCAAGTGATGATGGGAGACAAACACAAAGAAACATACACATATATACTCTTTACTCTTTTACTTGTTTCAGTCATTTGACTGCGGCCATGCTGGAGCACCACCTTTAGTCGAGCAAATCGACCCCGGGACTTATTCTTTGTAAGCCCAGTACTTATTCTATCGGTCTCTTTTGCCGAACCGCTAAGTAACGGGGACGTAAACACACCAGCATTGGTTGTCAAGCAATGCTAGGGGGACAAACATATACATATATACGACAGGCTTCTTTCAGTTTCTGTCTACCAAATCCACTCACAAGGCATTGGTCGGCCCGGGGCTATAGCAGAAGACACTTGCCCAAGATGCCACGCAGTGGGACTGAACCCGGAACCATGTGGTTGGTTAGCAAGCTACTTACCACACAGCCATTCCTGCGCCTATATACATACATTATGTATCATCATCATTGTCGTTTAACGTCCACTTTCCATGCTAGCATGGGTTGGACGGTTCAGCTGGGGTCTGGGAAGCCAGAAGGCTGCACCAGGCCCAGTTTGATCTGGTAGTGTTTCTACAGCTGGATGCCCTTCCTAACGCCAACCACTCTGTGAGTGTAGTGGGTGCTTTTTACATGCCACCGGTATGTATGTATGTATGTATGTATGCATGCATGCATGCATGCATGTATGTATGTATGTATGTCTGCATGTATGTTTGTATTGAGGGGCAGATGTATATATAAGACAAACTTCTTGCAGTTTCCGTCTACCAAATCCTCTCACTAGGATTTGGTCAACCTGGATCAAAGTAGTAGACACTGGTGCCCAAAGTACCATGAAGCAAGACTAAACCTGGAACCATGTGGTCGGTTGGGAAGCAAACTTCTTACCACACACTCAACTCAAACACACACACACACACACACACACACATACATACATATATACATACATATATATATATGCATGTATATAAATGCATACATATATATTGAAACACACAATATATATATATGCCACCAGCGTAGCTAGAGTGTGTGACTCCCGGGACGATCCTTCTGTTTGTCACAAAAAACAGCAAACCCAAAAGTGGTGCCCCTTTAAAAGACCGCCCTCCGCTAGCTACACTAGTGATATGTGCATATATACATATACACACACGCGCGCACACTATTGTAAAAGTGTTTCAATGCATCAGCATTTTTTCAAAGATGAATATACACTCTACATTATAATGTATTGACCCCTTAATGTGTGTGTGTGTGATGCACGATTTAGTCTTCTCGACCTTCATTCGAGAACTCTCGCTCTCCATACACGTATTTGTGTATATACACATGCATATATATATATATATATATATATATATATATATAAACACTTGCGCACATTAATATAAAGACATATCGCTCCTATAAAGTATCTTTAGATTTAGACATAATGACGATGACTAATTTTTCTCCCTCGCGTTCACAACACACATGCACCTGTTTACAAACATATTTATGTACACACTCACATGCATATATAACAAAACAAAAGATATTTTGAGTACAAGTATGTGTCTGCGTGTGTGTGGTTGTGATTAAATCGAAATATCCAAAGAATAAAAATACGAGAGGTCAGTTTAAGATTAAAATTAATTTCATCATTTGAAATGTTGTTAACAGGCAGAAGAACCTCAAGAAAGTGAAGCTGTAAAGAAATCAAAATAGAAATCTGAAGGAATTTCTTTCAATGAACGAAATATTTCTGGTCTTCAACAAAGAAGAGGAGGAAGAGACATTAAATGGATTGTCAATAAAGCGACTAATATCAATATATATATATATATATATATATATATATATATATATATATATATATATATATAGAGAGAGAGAGAGAGAGAGAGAGGAGAGAGAGGGGAGAGAGAGAGAGAGACAGATAGATAGACAGATAGATGGCAGATAAGAAAAGCAGATATATAAAAAGATACGCTGAGAGATGAATCGATGGATAGATAGAAAAATCAATAGATATATAAATAGAGAGATACACAAAATGTTAAAATAATAAATAGACGTATATTTAGAAATAAAATCGATAGATAGATAGATAGATAGATAGATAGATAGATAGATAGATAGATAGATAGATAGATAGATAGATAGATAGATAGATAGATAGATCGAAAGATATATTGATATCGAACGAAAGACTGACCAATAAATACAGGGGAGGTTGATAAATACATAAATAGACATTGAATTTTAAGAATTGTAAAGAACGATTGAATCAAAGAGAAAACAAAAGTAGGATATAAGGTGGCGGAGTGGGGTGTTACGAAATGATTTTGGTAGTGAGACAGAGAAAGGTTGAAAGATTCATTCCGAAAGACAAACGTGAAAACTGAATCAAACTAGCATATTTAATTGTAATGACAAATCTGTTCTTTAATTGAGATAAGAAAATAGTTCAGATCGAAGCCATCGTTAGAAGAGAGAGGAGAAAGAGAGAGAGAGAGAGCGAGATGACAAAACATTTATTGTGCGTAGGGACGTTAGCAGGCGCGTGTTTATGTAGAAGTATTTTATGTGAGGAGGACATAGATTGGAAAAATGCCTCGACTAAACAAAAACGTCTGTGTGAGTGTGTGTGGACATGTTTATTTAGAATTATATATATGTCACTAAGGACGTGAAAGCATTATTCAAACAAGATTTCTGTTAAACATGCAATCAGGAAGCAAATGCAACAATGATTATATCTTCAATCGTATTTTCATTATTGCTATTTTTAAAAGCCTTGTGGTTATTGTTTCGGCTCTTTATATTCTGAGTTCAAATCCTGCTGAGATCAACTTTGCTTTTCGTACTATCGGAGTCAATAAAATACCAGGGAAGTACTGAGGTCTCAAAGTATGGACTGATTCCCTCCCCTCAAAACTGCTGGCCTCGTGCCTCAATTAGAAAGCATTATCTTTTTCAAAAAGCACGTTGCTCTTTAATATTCGATCTACGCCAGATTTCAGTATCGGCCACGGACACACGTTTATTAAATGTCTATGAGGTGTGTGTGCGTGTGTGTATGTGTGTGTTAAATGGAGCTAATGATAACATCATCGTACGCAAATGCAAACATGTTCACATACATATACATGTGTGCGCGTAAACAGAAAATAAAAAGAAACTACAATGTCTTGGCTTGATTGATTTTGTTGAGGTTTAATGTAGATTGGAAATGGTGAATTAAACGCGAGAATAGTAGCAGAACTGACGCAGGATTAGAACCTGTAAATTACGAATTCTTATTGAATGACAAAAGGTGGGGTAGTAGTAACTGTAATTTTGTAGAATTGTAAGAAATCAACATGTTTTTTTTTCAATTCTAGGGAACTCAGAATCTAAAATATACAAAATACGAACATTTTCTTATGTTCCTTTCCTGATAATTACCATTATACACAATGAATTTATATTGTTTTGAAACGATCTACCAAACAAATCTGTCAACGATAGAATGGTTAGGAGTAAATAAATCTTTGAAAGGTTACAGCAATCTGAAACAATCGAATATTTTGTTTATCTTAAAAATGAATGAGTAACTAACAAAGATTCTGAAACAACATTATATTCCAAGTAAGGGTGTCACACAGACAGTGTCTAAAGGTGCTCCGCGATTGTCAGATTTCCAACAAATAATCCAAAATAAGCCTGGCACATCGATAAATTGAAAATAAAGTTCTACAAGAGAAATTAACTCGGAGATACATGATTTGGTGGTGTTGTCATTGAAACAAGGTTGGAAATCGTGTTTAAAACACACACACACACAAATACGTAGGGACCGATTTATGATATTAACAAAGATCGTAATTAATTGATAAGGAGGTGGACGAACCTGAAAGAATATAATTGCGAAATATCAACTTACCTGTGGATCATTACCGTAGAAGAGATCGGCATTTTTTAATAGAAACCACTTTCTCTTCCATTTATGTGACAATCGGCTTCTCTTCATAAGCCAACCTTTACGTTCGTTGGACATGTTGTTGTGGTCGTCGTCTTCGTCTGCCTCGCCTTCCTTCATCCGAAGGCCAGACTTGGTGGTAGTCGTGGCGGTGTTGTTAGTGGTGGTGGTGCTGCTGGAAGCTATGCTGTTTGTAAAACTGTTACTGCTTGTTACTGTCGTAACTTCTGAGCTTTTTGATGTAGAGGCGTCGCTAGATGGACTTAGAACAGTTGTTTCAGTGCTACTACTAGTGGGAGCAACCGAAACGAACACACTGTTCGCTTTTTCCACGTCTGAAGCCATCTTGTTCTCTCACAAGCACTCTTACACACACATACACAGAGATACACATGCGACACACATACGAGAGGGAAAAACAACACAACACAACAGCGCTCTCACTCCTGAAAGGCGTGACACAACGCAAACACACTACTAACGCTAACGCCACCTTCACTTATGGCAGTTGATCATATTTTCTTTCAATTTCTGTTTACTGCGCAAGGTAAAACGCAACAGAAACAGACAACGAAAGATTAAAACGTCCAATTTTCCCCCACACCTTTTTTTTTAGGCTAGGCATTGATCTACAAGTTCCTAAGCTGTTCGATAAAGATTAGCAATACTTCTCTCAGTGAATGTCGAAAGAATCGCTACCATTCGGTAGCAGCAACTAACAGCAGACGCAACCAACATGCAGCAACTGTTGCAAAGCATATGTACTATTACCCGTCATGTTTAATGGACATTTTTATAATTCTAATCCATTTCTTTTAATGTACGTCTTTGTTGAGAGATGTAATACTCTTTCCTAAATTTTAGAAAAGGTGGGTGAGAAGGGGTGAATTTGGTGTTGGTGAAAGGACTACCTCTCCAGTTTCGTCTGAGAATTGAAGTTGGAAGATAGAATGGGAAGGTGGTCAAGGTTTTAGGGTGCCTCAAACCTCTCATTGACTGTCCCTTCTCAGTTATTATCCTTATTATTATCATTATTATTATTATTATTATTATTATTATTGTGAGGGTATGTTTTGTTTTATTTTGTATATTTGTCTATTTTAAATATATTTCTACATTGTATTTAGAAACTTATATTATTTGCACCGTAATGTTATACTTATGTTATCCTTGTGGCAAAATAAAGAAATCGTTATTGTAATCATTACAGCTGACGTCTTTGGGAAGTTCATATTCATCACAACGCATTCTATTTCACCTCTCCTACAAATCCAAGGCCTTGTGCTTATTTGTAAAAACATTTATATAAAGAAATAAAGAAAGTTAAAATAGGGTGTGCCAGATATGTATTTATTTGTATATACAAACGTACATACATGTAAGTATTTGAAGACACATACTTGTGTCTGTATGTGTGTGTGTGTGGTTGGATGTATGTGTGTGTATATATATATATATATATTATATATATATATATTATATATATATATATATATATATATACATTTACATATTCATATGTATTTATACATTCATGGGCATATACATGAACATATTCACGAACAGAAGATCCTAAAAAATGTGTGGAACCCCACTTTAGAAGGATCAGATAACTCCAACATTATATGGACATAAACCTTCTCCCACCTTTTACACCATCTCCAAAACGAAACAATTGACTCAGTCATCCGTGTGAAACCTATTGCTCATAATGTTTACTTAATGACATGACTTCTTATATTTCCTCTCCATGCCTTTACATTCTACTTCAAGGGATGATTGAAGCAAATACTGTTTTGTGAGGAAAAAATAAAGATCTGATTCCAGCATTTTAGTTTCATATGCAGCATTATCCCTTTTGACATAACAGCAATCAAGAGAAAAACAGACCACCTATACTAAAGGAACACAGAAGCATGAGGAACCTCATAGCACATTCAAATGATAACAAGATTCATGCTACATGCCACAATATTTAATTAGAGACATGCAGTTCAGTTCTGTTAGCACTCAGTTCCTAAAATAGAGAATACAATGGTTGCTAATGCATATGAAGTTAAAGTGCCCTTAAAGATTTGTGGACAAAAGGTGGGAAAATGAGCAGATATCAACTTATGTGAGGCACACCTTTCTATATTGGTTTACTTTTCCAAGTTGAGGTTCTGGGTGAAGATCAAGCTAAGCTTGGCCCATGACATCTGTGGCGCTTTGATGTTTTTGCAACTATCTGTGAGTTAGGTAATCCTATGGTTAAAGCATCCATGTAGTCGATACAATATTAGAGGGTATCTAATCCTTCTAAAGTAGCATTCTACTCCTTTTTTGAGAGCATTCTATTTAGTCTGTTATGTATACAATGTATACACAAATACATGTATACATATATGTCCATGAGTGTGTGCATGTATATATAATATATATATATATATATATATAATATATATATATATATATATATATATATATATATATGTATATATATTATCTGAAAAGTATAGTATTAAATATCCACCATGGCTGATCTTACCAAATAGTTTCACATAAAGAATACAATGGAGTGTTAGATAACAAACCGATTATATAACTTTACGCTCGTCAGAGTTAGCCAATATGGTAGGAAATATGGCAACTGCTCTCTATTGTCAGAGGTGGATTAGCACAACCAGTCAGCAGTGTGTGTTTGTGTACTTGTGTGCATGTGTGTGTGTGTGAATGTGTGTGAGCACTATGTAGAAGGTATATGGAAAAGTGCATAGGCATATGTATTTGAGGAGTGTATGTGTGCATGAACGTGTGATTGTATAGGAACTTCACAGCAACTGCTGATCGGTTGTGCTAATCCGCTTCTGAATAATAGAGAGCAGTCGGCATTTCCCTTCCATATTGGCTAACTCTGATGAGCATAAAGTTATATGATCAGTTTGTTACCTAACACTCCATTGTATTCTTTACATGAAACTGATTGGTAAGACCAGTCATGATAGATATTTACTTGTATACTTTTTGGATAATATACCTACTCTACTAACAAATATACAAGTGCATCTCTTCCCTGACTTATGGACTCTTAGATGACTCATGTGCATATATATATAATAAGTATATATATAAATATATATATATATATATGTGTATATATATAATGGTATTTATATATATATAAAATGGTATTTTTTCATAGCGTTTTTCAGATGGCCAGATAACCGAAGAGATGGTGTTGTTGTTTTCCACTTCGGCATCCGAAACTCAGAGTTTTATCTTGACTATTGAATAATTGTAACATATTATTATACAGATGTATATAAATATTACATATGTATATGTATATGTATATATATATATATATATATATATATAATATATATATATATATGTATATATATATATATATATATATATATATATATATGTGTGTGGTGTGTGTGTGTGTATATATATATATACAGTAGATTCCATTTTATAAATCCACATATTTAATGTATCCAAAATGGGTTTGGACGGAATTTTTACACATAAAATCTCTCATTTAATAAATCCAAACCATTACTTAAAAAATCCAATTATTACTGCTCCTTCGTAAAGTTTCAACTAGTGGCAGTGAATGAATGAAGTGCTTATTTTTTCACTTTTAAATACTGACAGGTAGGCTCCAGCAACCACAGCCAGCCAGCTGTCATATGGTACACTCCATCATCCAAAAATAGATCAATAAATATTTAGTAGCTGGTGGTGGCTGCTTGAGTCTACCTCGCAACCCTGTCATTCAAGCGAAAAAGTAAGCTCCAAGACACCTCTTGTCAAAATTATGGGCCCTTCTTATTCATTGAATGATGGTGTGTACCATGTGACAGCTGGTTGGTTGCAGCTGCTGGACCCTACCTGTCAGTATTTAATAGCGAAAGAAATGCATTATTTGTCATTCACATAGAGAGGCAGACACACACAAGTTGTTCAATATATTCAAAATGAAAAGAGAGAGGCAGGACAAATCCATGGCAGAAAAGATTCAATAGTTAGAATGTTACAAAGCTCTTGGAAAAACAACTCAGTGGGAAACAGCACAGAGTTTTGGAATTTCAAGAGGTCTGCTCCAGAATTTGCTAAAGAATGAGGATGACCTTCATGCCAAAGAACATGATGGCTGGTTATCAAAGAAAAAGCACCAATGAGAGGGAAAAGACCAACAGATAGACCATGCTCTTTATAATTGGTTTCAATTTATTCACTTGAGAAATGTCCCTGTCAATGGCCCGATCCTAATGCACAAAGCCAACACCTTTGCTCAAGCTGCTGGACATGATTTTAAGGCATCCAAAGGTTGGTTTTACCATTGGTTAAAAAGACGTGGAATCTTTTTTACGGTTCTAAAAGGTAAGTGATGTAGTTCACTAGTTCACATTTTTCTCTTTAGAGAACAAAAACTAAACATTTTATTCTTTGCAGGTGATGCGGCTGAAGCTGACGTCAACGGAGCCCATCAATTTCATGAGACAACCAAGCAGCTTCTATTGAAATTGTATAGGCCACAGGACATCTACAATGCTAATGAAACTGGGATCTTCTTTCGTGCTTTACCAGGAAGTACATATGTCTACTTGAGTTGTAGAAATATATAATATTTCCATTCTACAAATTATACAGCCCAAGTGAAATCGAGAGGAAAATCAGAGAAAAGAATTTTATTGATAAATTCGAACCCAAGCTAAATAAGCAATAATAATAATACTTAGAGGTACTACTTCTACTGCTACGACCATGACCACTAACAACAACAACAATACTAAAGGTGATCAAGATGAAGCTAGCAGGAAAATTATCTTATTTAGGGTTAAAAATTCTATTGCCACCACCATCACCACTAGCAACAATAATTAAGGTGCTGACAATGATGATGATGACAATTGAAATATAAAATTCCCTGACAAAGGCTATTTACATTTCTAAAAATAGCCCAACAATTGCTGCCTCGGCCAGGGTTAAGATACAGGACTCTTGACATGTTCAACAAAGCGTGATGCCTAAACCAATCAGCTTAAGTAATTGATTGATGCTACACACTGATTGGTCAGAATACAGTTTGCAAAACCTAGCAATCTGGAGCCTATACAGGTGTATTTAAGGCACAGATTTAACCATCTCACTACAGTCAAAAATTATGAAGCATAACTGTCACCACTACTACATGAACCTGAAGATTGCATAATTTAATGCATGAAAGTACTAGTTCAATCAGAATGAACATTTAACATTCTATTATTTTATATTATTTTATTATATTATATTATATTATACTATATCATTATAAGATTGTAAATAAAATGTGAAAATCAGACAAGGCTGGAATTCCTTTTATTAATATATATATATATATATATATATATATATATGTATGTGTGAAATATTTGAGCAAGGTCATCGCCAGTGCCGCTGGACTGGCTCCTGTGCAGGTGGCACGTAAAAAGCACCATTTGGGCGTGGCCGTTGCCAGTACCACCAAACTGGCCCTTATGCCGGTGGCACATAAAAGCGCCCACTACACTCTCGGAATGGTTGGCGTTAGGAAGGGCATCCAGCTGTAGAAACTCTGCCAGATCAGAATGGAGTCTGGTTCGCAAGACCTCAGTCAAATCGTCCAATCCATGCTAGCATGGAAAGCGGACGTTAAATGATGATGATGATGATGATGTATATATATATATATTGTGGAGGTGTGGCTTAGTGGTTAGGGCGTTGGCATTGTGATTGTAAGATTGTGGTTTCGATTCCTAGACCAGGCAACATGTGTTCTTGAGCAAAACACTTCATTTCACGTTGCTCCAGTCCACTCAGCTGGCAAAAATGAGTAACGCTGCGATGGACTGGCGTCCTGTCCAGCTGGGGAACACATACACCATTGAATCCGGGAAACTGGGCCCATGAGCCTGGCTAGCCTTTAATAGGGCGCATTTATTTTTTATTTATTTATATATATTATGAATTATAAGCAGCACTAGTGTTGTAAACATTATCGGTCACACATACTCAATGTACATGTGTTTTTCTTGTTTACCAGATTGCTGCAGTACAGCACTCTGGGTACAACTCCCACATAGCATGGTCATACACAGGTAAGACAATTCACCTCCAATCCCATCCAGGAGTGAGTGACGGATACCAACATTTTGCCATTTTTGTGGATTATCAACATCACATACCTGAATCAGAACTGGAGATGAACTGAATCACCGGTTTATGGCTTTATACAAATAATGTAAGAACCATCTGCTGGTATGCTGCAACAAAAATTATGAATTAAAAATGTTGTAATAATGTTGTAAACATTATTGACTGCATTTACTCAATGTATGTGTTTTGCTTGCTTGCCAGTTCACTGTGGTATAGCACTCTGGGGATGACTCCTTCATTGCACTGGGTGTTCAAACAGTTGAAAGTCATAGACAAGCAAGACAATTCACCTCCAGTCCCAACCAGGAGTGATGGATACCAATAACACTGTGCAACAAATTTCAGGTTAAAAAAAAGTACAAGTTAAGTAAGACTTGTTTCTGGGTCAAAAAATTGTCCTGATTCTGATTCTGACCTTTATTTCTCCAGATTAGGCACTGTTTTCCAGTACTATGAGTCATATGTTTTATAATATACTGCATAATATTGTGTATTGAACACAACATTGCAAATACTGAAAGTTACAGAAAACAAAACAATCAATATATGTTTTGTTATATCAACTAAATTTTTTATGAATATATTTTGCCATTTTTGGGGCTTATCATCAAGATATTTATACATGTATACACATATATACACGTGTTTCTGTGTGCATGAGTATTCATATGCAGCCTACAGAAAGAAAGGCCTCAAGCATTGAAGAAGTTCATGGGAGATGGTTTCTTTGTTTTATTCACATCTTGAAAGCACAAAGCTAATCAAACTACATAAGTGATATATATATATATATATAAACATATATACACATGTAAATAGAGAGAAAACAAAGACAGAAAATATTCAGATGCTGAGTATTCATGCATAAATATATGGATATTTATATATTAACAGAACAGATGTACACAGAGTACAAAGGCACAGAAAATGAATGGGAGAAGGTATGGTGTTACAGATCTGGTAGCTGTTTCTGGGGACTTGGAGTTACTTCAAACTATTGGCTGGTGTAGTAAAGTAAAGTACATGCAACCAGTAGTGGAAGCATATAAACATTCAGTAAATCCAGTCTCTGTCTTCAGGGTGGAGAGATAGGCATCTATATATACATATCTATATATTTATACATGAATGTTCACCATCTTTATATTTTCAGTCTCTGTTTTCTCTCTATTTACATGTAATTCTATTATTCTTTTATTTGTTTCAGTCTTTTGACGGCGGCCATGCTGGAGCATGACCTTTAGTCGAACAAATTGACCTCAGGACTTATTCTTTGTAAGCCTAGTACTTATTTTATCAGTCCCTTTTGTCGAACTGCTAAGTTATGGAGACATAAACACACCAACATCAGTTGTCAAGTGATGGTGGGGGGATGAAAACAGACACACAAATGTCTGCCAAATCCACTCAAAAGCCTATAGTAGAAGACACTTGCCCAAGGTGCCATGCAGTGGGACTGAACCTGGATTCATGTAGTTGGTAAGCAAACTACTTACCACACAGCCACTCCTGTGCATATATGCATGTGTATTTTATATATCAAGACCAAGCAATTTATTTGTTTATTTGTATCATTATCTCCATATCTGTTCACATGAATTCCTCTTATACCCTACAAACTTAATCCTCAGTAAAGATTTCAGTGCATAAGTTCAAATCATTTGAGCGCAGCTGACTCTATGTATATTCATTTGAGCGCAGCTGACTCTATGTATATATATATTTATGTATGTGTGCGTGTGTATTTTACACATGTACATGTGTGTTTGTGTGTGTGTGTTCCCATCTTGGAATGATTGTAATTAAAAGTCACTCTTCATACAAATGGTGTCATTTTTTACAATCCACCAGTAAAGCATGCCAAGGTTTACATGTATTTACACACACACTCATATATATATGTATCTATCATCATCATCATTTGCTTGGAAATAGGTTACAATTGACTACAGGAAGGGCATCTGACTTAAGAAAAATATAACCTCCACAAAGTGTGTTTGATGCATGCAAGCATATAAAAATGAACATTAAACAATGGTGATGATGATGGTGGTGGTGGTGGTGATAAATACTTATACATAATGGCGGTGCCCCAGCATGGCCACAGCTCATGAGCTGAAACTAGAATCAATCAATCATATGTGTGTATGAGTGTGTATGCATGTGTTTGTATATGAGTGAGTGCATCTGTCAGTGGTGTGGTGTGAAGTGATGTTATAAGATTGAATACATATGTGTGTATGTGTGTGTATGTATTTATGAAAGTATGCATATGTATATACATAAATACATACATACATGATGGCCATCCACTCATAACCGAGGAAGACCATTGCTGACCTTTAGGAACATTGGGCACTCTAGGACTAACTTATATTTTGCATTTGTGGCTCTGTTGGTGGCTAATGAGACCTACTCTTCACAAGCATACACGACTGCAAACATTGCAAACCAAGCTTTCCCCATTCACTACCAGCAGTGTACTTTCGAGCAGCACACTTAAGTTCTTCCTGCAGAATACATGTTCTCTGAAAGGTGTCGACCCCCTTCTTAACCTGCTTCCTCCATCTGTGGCAATGACAAGCATTGCTCTCCCAGTCAGTCTCCTTTAATGAGGATTTGACATACATACATGCATACATACATACATACACACATACATGCATGCATGCGTGAATGTATGCATGCATGCATGCATGCATGCATACATACATACATACATACATACATACATACATACATACATACATACATACATACATACATACATACATACATACATACATACATACATACATACATACATACATGTATGTATGTATGTATGTATGTATATACGTTTATATACGTTTATATATTTGTTGTGCAAGATTTTTTTATGTGAAGTCGTGTATTGAAACAGACATTGTTATATTTCGGAATGGTCATTTTGCCAGTTTAGCCAATAAATAACACTGAAGCAAAGTAATACCAAATATATAGTGCATGTGTTTTTATTGGCTAAACTGGCAAAATGACCATTCTGAAATATAACAAATACATGTATATACTTTTTACTAAAGCCCAGAAAATCTTCACAGATTGTTATTCTGAGTTTCCCATCAGGCAGTTATGATCACAACTGTCCAACGAATGGTAATGTGAAAACTGAGTGATCACAACTATCTGACGAATCATGATGTGAAACTCTGAGTAACAGTCTGTGAAGATATTTTTGACTTTAATAAAAGCATATTACTCTGCCTTTGGTATATGAGTACTATTTTTTACTACTTCAGTTTGCATTTATATGCTTACTTGGGTATATGTGTGTGTATACACATGCATGTGCACACACACACACAACACACACTCAGAGCTGAGATGGACGTCATTATATCGCATCAAGAATCTCTGTCTGTGTTAATTTAATATGTCTTCTGTTTCATATTGTGTATCACTGCCAATAATATCAATGCATTTGAATGGTCTTTGTCCTCTATTAAGTTATGGAAGTTTTCAAAATACAACATCCAAGGTGACTTTTGTTGATAGCAGGGACCAGCAGAGCTTCCCTGCATTGAGAAACATTAGTAATGATTGGCATAATGTATTCATACCTTGCATTCTGTTGTTTACAATGATGAGGGTTCCAGTTGATCTGATCAACAGAACAGCCTGCTTGGGAAATTAATGAGCAATTGGCTGAGTACTCCACAGACATGTGTACCCTAAATGTAGTCCTCATGGAGATTCAGTGTAACACAGGATGTAACAAGGCTGGGCCTTTAAAATACAGGTACTGCTCATTTCTGCCAGCTGAGTGGACTGGAGCAATGTGAAATAAAGTGCCTTCCTCCAGGATACAAAACACCATTGGGAATCGAACTCATGACCTTATGATCATAAGCTGAATACTCCTAACCACTAGCACTATGTGTCTTCACAATGTGTCCATAAACCTTCTCTTTGATTTTGTACTCATGCCATGAAATGTTCTGAGCTGTCATAAGGAACCTGGTGTTTGTAGCAACTTGTGAAATTCTTTCTCTATTGTCCAAGTTTCAGTTTCATTGAGAAGAATGCTCTCTACACATGCCTTGAAGCTGGTCACATGTTGAAACACTTAATTACCCAATGTTTTGAAGCTTGTAGCAGATGGGACCTCATAGTAAGAAAAAGTGAATGTATTTCAACAGGTATAAATAGACAGTGGAGTTTGGATTTGCATGGATGCATGTTTGAATCTTGTATTTATCTTGAAATTGATTTTGTCCATACAGAAATAATTAACCTTAATGTTGAGTGAGTTGAAGATTTTATGGTATTTGTATATTGATGGGAATTGACAGTTTATTAAAGCTAGGAAATTCCTGGTTATGTTTGTGGTGATTCCTAGAGTGTATAAGAAAATTCACTCAGATTACATATCTTTTGCAGGTTTTTGTTTGTTATTGGTGGGTGGGACCTTAATCCTATACACTTGTTTCTCTCTGAAGCTGTTTCTAGCTGGTGCTTCATTGTGGTTGGAGGCTGCTTTATTAAAAATATTCCTGTTCTAGTACAAACTAGAGACTTTTACTAATACTGGTTACATGATTCTTAATTATGACCAATAGGAGGCTGGAATTTATTTATAGACTAGCACTATGACCCAGCGTTGCCAGGTTATAGTGCTATTGCATGCATATACAGCTGCGTGCATGTGCACATACACGCGAGTAATGTCCAAATCCCCGACTAATCACATACAGCTAGCTATCAAGTTTTGGGCATTTTGATTGCGTTTTGGATAGAAAATTTTAAAAAAAGTCACTTCTATTGATTTTTTTAATAGCTTTGAGGGGTGACTGGGGAAGTGTAAAGATGTGCACAACCACCGTTGGACGGTTTTGAATGACCATAGAAAGTGCAAGCCCTCTAACTGAAAAATTGTGGATTTGTATAAAGGATACACACACACCACACACAAACAGACATTTTGCCGTTTATATATATAGAGATATAAATATATATGGTATTCTCTTTCAACTTTCTGTCTTTAAGTCTTCTGCTGTGTTGAGAAAGTTAGCTATCATTAAGTGCAAATAGGTGGGGTTTTTTTTCTCTAGTTTCAGCTCAGAGCTGCGGCCATGCTGATGCACTGCCGTTAAATCCTTTATCGTTTAATCCTTTATCATTCAAATTACTTATCAAATGTAAGATAACTTATTCACATTGCTTAGACTAAATCATACATTATTTCATAGCTTCAATATTTCATCGATGTGATTGTTTAATTTTAGAATGACATTGCAGAGGAGGTGTGAGAGGCCAGATCTGGCCAGTTTGAACACTGAACAAATAGAATATTTGGGCCAGATATGGCTGGTTTAAATGGTAAATGGTTAACTGAATCCTTAAATATTCTTCTTCAAATCCTTTCTATATCTATACATGGTATAGCAATTCATATTACATGAAGTTGCTATGCCATCAGCACTGAGTACCAACAGAGTGAATAAGTTTCCCAATAAATATAAATGGCATGTATGGAGTACACTTTTCTTTGGTATGTATGCATAAATATGCACACACACACACATTATTTTTTAAAATCAATTATGGGTTTATCGAAAAGTCACTATGGGTGGTTTAATGTATTACAGACAAAGTCCTAGTGAAAATTCAGTTGGTTATTCTGGCTTTCTTTACTATTTGTTAGTTCTACCCATTATACTTTTTAATATAAACATCTGCTCTGTTAATAATTTAGATCAATCTAAGGCAGCAAGCTGGCAGAATCTGGTGGAATTTTGTTGGTCTTTACATTCTGAGTTCAAATTCTGCCAAGGTCAGCTTTACCTTTCATCCTTTCAGGGTCGATAAAATAGGTACAAATTGAACACTGGGGTTGATGTCATTGACTTACCCACCTCCTCCAAAATTGTTGGTCAATCTTTTCTTTATTAATAATTTTGTACCATAGTATCTTAATATAACCCTACTTTGTCAAATGTAATGCTTATTTATTCACATTGTTTTGAATTAATAATGCATTATGTCATAGCTTCAAGATTTCAATGATAAGCTTATTTTTAAAATGACATTGTAGAATGGGTGTGAGAGGCTGGTTCTAGCCACTTTGAACATAAAAGGGGGAAAATATTTAAGCCAAGTACAACTGGTTTAACTGCTAAAGGTATAAATATTTACTTTGCAAACATTTTAGATCAATCTTTTTCTTTATTAGTAGTCATATGCATAGCATTAAGACTTCTGTGCCATAAAAAAAAAATCATAGTTATTTCAGTAGAATACTTCTACATTTAAATTCAGTTTCCAGTTCCTTTTATAAATTAATAACTTTTGGTTCTCTCTGAATTTCTTTTGGGGGTGGTGGTGGGGGCTTTGATTGTTTAATCCAGTGGTTCTCAACTTTTTCACAACCAAGGACCCCTTTTATTTAGATGGGTTTTCCTACAGTCCCATTATCCTTATGTATATATATATTTACAATTTAAAAATAGGATAAAATCTTTATAAGAATTTATCAAGTAGTTAGCGTGAAAAACCTCATAAAAGAAAAAATCCATCAATTTGGGCCAGATATGGCTGGTTTAAATGGGAAATGGTTAACTGGAACTATGTGTTTATTTATTTTGGTAGTTTTGACTTTAAGAGTCCCTCCAAGCATGTGGTATTTATGTATAGTAATGCTAAAACATTTTTAAGGATTTAAGGATTTATATATATATATATATATATATATACATACACATACATATATGAAATTTTGAATTTAGTTCACAGACGCCCTATACTACCTTTACAGACCACTAGGGGTCTGCGGACCACAGGTTGGGAACCACTGGTCGAATCTGTGCCTTCTTTTGTTAACTATATGAAAATATTCAAGTCATGGAAAAGAATTATCCCCCTTAGATACTAATGTCCCAATACAAATATTTGAGAACAAACACATATCAGATATTATTGACATGTAATACAAGAATTATGTTTGTGGAAGGACAAACAGAAATGAAATGCATATGTCTATGCACCATTTCCTCTTTATGGCTCTTTTATTGTTCACTTTTCTGTCTTGTGTTTTATCATTGTAGAATCCTATAGTAGAAAGGATTATTATTATAACCTTAAATAAAGTGGTGAGCTGGTAGAATTGTTTTATGTCTTGAGACTTTACATTCTGAGTTCAAACTCCACCAAAGTCAATTTTGCCTTTCATCTTTTTCGGGGTCAATAAAATAAGTACCACTTGAGCGCTAGAATTGATGTAATCAACTAGCTCCACCTACTGCCATGAAATTGCTGGCCCTGTGCCAAAATCTGAAACCATTATTATGACCTCAAATAAATCCGCTCTCACCACGTAACTAAATGACTGACAGGCACAGGGCCTTACACTTTTAATATATAGAATTTGAGTTGCATCTATGTCCAAGCAGAATATATTTAGTCAAGCAGCAAATACTTGGAAACTGAAATCAAACTGACTATAGGGTGAATATGACAAATTCCTAGTTCTTTTACTTTATAAATCTCAATTTCCACAATTAGACAATGAATGTGAGCAAATTGCATAGAATAAATCTATGGCTCAGTTTTGAGCTACAGAACAAATCTATAGTTCAGCTTTGATCCCTGGCAGAAAGTTTTTCATTTCAATTCATTCATTCTGTGAATGCTTTGGAGACCATCAAAACACTTAATTTTCCTTTTTTTATCCAACTTGTATGTAACCTTGTCAAACAGCAACAAACTTAAATAATGAATAATGCAAGCATTTCAGATATACACACACACACACAAACGTAACCAGTAAATTGACAAGAAGTCCAAAATAAGCTGTAAGTATATATTTATTTATAAAAATTCTTTGCAAAGCAGGTGCCATGCAAGGATATAGCATCGTTTTTTTTGTTTGTTTTTTTATCAAGATGTCTGCTTCAATATTGGATCACTGGATATATAGTCTTAGGATACTGAAATATACAGATATGTTACACCAAGAAGAGGTGGGGGGTTGGGGTCTTTATAGTTACACATCCAATTTTGTTAACAGGTTAAAGAAAACATTTATGTCAGATCAATGATTCATCATAAGTGACTGTTGTTGTGAGATTTTCATAAAAGTGTTAAAATAACAGAAATCCTACATAAGAAATTGCATACATTATGTAAATATATTCAAATTTCAAAAATAAAACAAAATCACATCCTATCAATGCTAGCATGGAAGAAAAAAAATGAATAGAATAAAAGAGAAAGTACTTTCATAATTTCAATAAGTTGAAACTGTCATAATGTAGGTGTTTATAAAGTTTTCTGACTTCTTTGTTTTGCTTATTTTGGGGATAATGTTAAAGTAGATGACAAAAGAGAAAGGTGGGATCTCAAACATTGATTTATTGAGTATTAATATCTTGACCCATTATTTATATTTCCAAATTTTGTAATAGGGATGAAATAAATATAACTCAAAAGACACCCTGTTCATGTCATATAGTAATTTGTCAAAACGAAAACAATAGCTGATTTCAGCCATTCCAAAATATAATAATAATAATAATAATAATAATAATAATAGTTGTTTCAAATTTTGGTACAAGGCCACAAGTAGTGTTAGTCAATGCCTTCAATTTGAGTACTAGATTGGTACTTTATTTTAATGACCCCCAAAGGAGTGAATGGCAAAGTTGACATCAGTGGTCTTTGAACTTGGAACATAAAATGCCAGAACAAATGTTACTAAGCATTTGTTCAATGCACTAGTGATTCTATCTGCTAACTGCCTTAATAATGATTTCAAATTTTGGCACAAGGGCAGTTATTTCAGAGAGGGAGTAAGTCAATTACACTGAACCCAGTGCTCAATTGGTACTTATTTTATCAACCCCAAAAGGGGATGAAAGGCAAAGTTGACCTTGGTGGAATTTGAACTTATAACATTAAGACAGATGAAATGCCACTGAGCTTTCTGCTCAGCATACTAACGATTTTGCCAGCTCACCCCTTTACTCACTGCCCAAATAATAATAATAGTGTTGTACTTAGGCACAAGGTCCACAATTTTGATGGGAGGTGATTAGTTGCAACTGTTGACCCCAGTATTTGGTTGAACTCTATTTTATAAGACTCAGGAGGGATAGAAAGCAAAGTTGACATCAGCAAATAATAATAATATTTTGCAAGAAACCAATAAGAAAATTATGGTACAGCGATACTAAGTAAATGTTTAATATAGGTTTATAAATGTGAGCACAGTCATTGAGTCATTAGGGTATTAGCAAATAAAACAAGTGCTCAGTATGTCTATGGCTAAGACAATGCTCAATAGCCCAGTCAAAGTAAAGCTACATCGATACTAAAAAGTGATGCTGAATTTTCAACATCTAGCCAGCATTCATGTTGAGATAACCTCACCTTTTCTGGCATATTATGTTCCAGATCATATTCATTCATCCATTTTTTAAAAACAGTAGTGTGAACCAGATATTCAGGAGACAGTTGTTTTTTTTTTTAATGTAACAAGTCAAATAAAGCTCCTTTGCTGGCTTGGAAACATAAGAAGTAATGGTTAATAGCATAAAAAAAATAATCTTATGAATTCAGTTCATGTTGTGGGATTAATTATTTGCAGTAGAGTGGTAGTCCATAGAAGAAGACAGAACTCTTTCATTTGTTTAAAATCCTAAAATAAGTTATTCCAGAGACCACAAAGAAAAAAGTTAATAAATAAAATCCAGCACTTGTAGTGCACCTGAGCACTATATACAATAAGTTCATTATTATTTTATTACATTAAATAACTTTAAATTATTTTTCTTTTAGTCCCAGATATATAGTACAAGGTAATTAAATTTACCCTTCAGTATTCACCATTTGACTAAACCATTGATTTCTTACATAAGCATGAATTCAATAAATTTTTATACATGAGAAAATTAGAATGTGTGATGTTTGTTCTTTTCTCAACAGAATTTGCAGTATAAATCAAGTGAAACAGCAAAAACTTGGACACAAAGGCACCATAAATTTAAAGGTGAGTTGCCACTTTTACTAGCATCTTACCTCTAACTTTATAGCAATTTATATTCTTCAGCTCTCATGTATAACAACACAATAGATACAGGAGTAATATGCAACAAGCTGCTGAGCATATCAAGAACAGAAAAGCATATTTAAAGAAAACAATAGTGATAAAGAAGGCAATATTTTTCTCTTAGGCTAAACACCCAAAGCATAAAAAAAGCGATATAAGTTAACCAAAATATAGATTTAACATGATCAATGGGGAAAAAATAACCACTGTTCTTAGTACTTTGTAATACTAAATATTTTAACAAGAGTACTATATATACATATTATATACACATACTTTACATACTAACTCAAATTATATATATTTGCATCCATGCATTTATAATATATACATACACACAATATATACATACATCTATGCATCCATATATACATATACACATATATATACAAATGCATACACACATATCTATATCTACACACACATACGCATACAATATATGCATAAATATAAATCATCATCATCATTTAATGAGTTTTTTTTTCTTGCTGACATGAGTTGGATGGTTCAACGGGAGCTGGCAACCCAAGGGACTGCACCAAACTCCAATCACTCTGGCGTAGTTTTATGGCTGAGACCCTTGCTAATACCAACAACTTTACGAAGTGCACTAAGTGCATTTTACATGCCACTGGCACCAGTGAGGTCACCAAGTAACTTGCAAGGCAAGACCCCTCAAATGAGGGACACAGTACCAATAATTAGTTATTAGAACTCAATCTCAATATACTGTACTTATATTTTACAATATTAGTAAGCTGTGAATTCTTTGATGTCCTCTGCTCCAGACTCTTACATGAACTAGGAAGTCAGCGCATCAGTACACTAGCATCAAACTCTGGGTGTATAGTTCCTTATAGCCCCCACCCCTAAAAGACAAAGCTATAAGCTAATGCAGATGATTATATAACTCCTGTTCTTTTGTCATTCATTTATTATATATATAAATATGTATGTAAAAACAACTTTATTCACAAGGGAATGTTGGAGGGAACATAGGTTAAGTATGCAGAACAACAATCATTTTTAATGTGAAAATGATAAATCAATAGATTTGCAAAAGCACGAACACACACACACACACACACACACACACACACACACACACACACACACACACACGAATGCACATATGAGTGGGTATTGCCTTTAAGATACAGGTATATCAATCCCAGTGCTTATTTCAGTCAGATATTATTTTATTGATCTGAGTTAAACTGCAAGATTGTGACAAACACAGACACACACATGTATATAAACATGTATATATATATGTGTGTGTGTGTGTTTGTGTGTGTACATATACACACATATATGGGTGTGTAAGCATATATATAACAACAAAAATAATAATGAAATAAAAATAATTTCAAATTTTGGCAAAAGGCCAGCAATTCAGCAAGGGGTTAAGTCAAATTCATCGACCCCAGTACTAAACTGGTACTTAATTTATCGACCCCCAAAAGAATGAAAGGCAAAGTTGACCATAACAGAATTTGAACTCAGAACGTGAAGATGGACAAAATATTGTTAAGCATTTTGTCTGGTGTGCTAACAATTCTGCCAGCTCATCATCTTCAATAATGATATAACAACAACAAAAAGATAATGAAAACTGTGGCAAATTAGTGACATAATTAAAATTTAAACATAATAATAATTCAAAAACTTTGAAAGCATTCAATATTATGCACTGTTGCATTAACTTCTTTAGACATGGAATCAAAACAAAGACAAGCAACTACAATGAGGATGTCCCAAGCCATGGCATATCTGCAATTCGCTTACACAAGGAGCTTTTTTGCATAGCCTTTAAAACTTACAATTTTAATAACATTAATAATAATAATTAATCAACTTTTTGCAAAGGTAAATACACAACTAGAAGAGTACAATATATTACAAAAACATACTTATTGACTTTACAGAAATTCTTATTCTTGTTCTAAACAATTACAACCAAGTGAAACTTGATCGTTTTTTTTTTTTTTTTTTGAAAGTCCTACTGAATTTTTAATCTTTCATTATTCTTGTCTTATTTCGAAACAGATGAAGACAAATGTACTGTTGAAATATTATTCAATATACAAAGTCAATGTGTTTTTTTTTTATTACATATTGTGCTCTTCTAACAACAATGACAACAAAGATGGCATGGACACAAAGTGGAAAAGGTCTTAGAAAATGAAAAAGAGAAGATACTATGGGTTATAAAGCTCAACAGTCAACTGTGAACCTTGAATGTAAAGAGCTGGAAGGAAAACTGCTAAGCATTTTGTCTAATGTATCAATCCACCACCCTCATAATAATAATAATCCTTTCTACTTTAGGCACAAAACTTGAAATTTTGGGGGAGGGGGCAAGTTGATTATAGCAACCTCAGTACATAACTGGTACTTATTTCATCAATCCTGAAAGGATGAAAGGTAAAGTCAACCTCAGTGGAATTTGAACTCAGAACGTAAAGATGGACAAAATGCCACTAAGCATTTTGCCCAGTGTGCTAATGATTCTGCCAGCTCACTGCCTTAATAATAATAATAAAAATAATGATGATTTCAAATTTTGGCACAAGGCCAACAAGTTCAAAGAGGGGGTAAGTTGATTACATTGACCCAGTGTTCAACTGGTACTTATTTACCGACCCCCAAAAGGATGAAAGGCAAAGTTGACCTTGGCAGAATTTGAACTCAATAATAATAATACACATACATACATATAGGCACATGTATGGCTGTGTGGTTAAGCTTGCTTCCCAGCCATGTGCTCTTCAGCTCAATTCCATTCTATAGCACCTTGGGCAAGAGTTCAAAGGCTTGTGAGTGGGTTTGATAGACAGAAACTGGCAGAAGTCCATTGTGTATGTGTGTGTATTGTCTTAACATCATGTAATAGTCGTAAATGAGCATCACTGTCATAGAAGTAATATTATTCATTTCCAGTCTTCCATGAAAAAAAGGCTGGCCATGGGGAAATATTAACTCACTTGGAAACAGGTGAGGGCAAGTGACAGAAAGGGCATCCAACCACAGAAAATCAACTTCAACAAATTCCATCTGACCCATGAATGGTAAAGTGGATGTTAAATGATGATAACACACACACATATATATATATATATATATATATATATATATATATAAAAGGTAATCTTTATATCCAACTTAATACAGACGTCTTGTTACACATACATACACATTATTTATGTGAAAAGTTTGAGTTTCTACTAAAGTTTGTATATATTTTCCAGATAATAAACCTTATAGTTTAATTGTATCTGATTATATTCTAAAGTTCAATATTTCAGTGAGACTTAATTTTTCGAATTTCCAGAATTTTGTCTTATTTGATATTTAACTATATACAATACTAACATTGTACAAGGTGTGGCCATGTGGTTAAGGAGTTTGCCTCCCAATCACATGGTTTCAGATTCAGTTATACTGTGTGGTACTTTGGGTTAGCGTCTTCTACTACAGCCTTGAACTGACCAATGCTTTGTGAGTGAATTTGTTAGATGGAAACTGAAAAAAGCTTGCCATGTTTGTGTGTGTGTACATACACATACATACACACACTCACTCTCTTTTGCTTCTGTCTCTATGAATCTCTCTCTCTCTCTGTATGTGTAATTATTGTTGCTATGTCCACTTTTCTATAAGTTTCAGTACTTGATGACTGGATATCTTTCCTCTTGCCATCTTTATAGTTGCCTTTTAAAGCATGCACCAATATAATGTACCTAAATTAAAAACTGGGATGTGTGTGTGTATGATGGACTCTCCTGTCGAAGATGACATATGAGCGTTCAGCTCTTACCAAACAACCTGCACAAATGATTTGTTTATAGTGATCAAATGTTCATGCTGCACATTAGTTCAGTCTCTTCATCAAATCAACACTGTCCGAATAGATGTACTGTGTACCATAAGTCAGGTGTTGCAGTGATCACAGAGCAGTACAAAATGAAGTGTTTTACTCAAGAACACAGCATACCAACCAGTCCAGAGATTGAAATCACAATTGCTAGATCGTGAGTGCAACACCCTAACCACTGGGCCAGGTACCCTCATGTGTGTGTGTGTGGGTGTGTATATGATCATTACCATCATTTTCATTTTACAGTTACTTTTCGATACTGATATGGGTTAGCGGGTCAGATCCACATCTGTGTCTTGACCCTTGCTAAATACTTAAGTACCTTACTGTCTCCTTTGTAAGATCCAACAACCTGCACTTCTCACATTCTTTTTCTTCTGCAGGTTTCTTCACTAAGATTACTCTATTTCATCCAACATTGAAAACCAGATAAAAATCAATGTCATCATTTATACATATCACAGTGCCATTCTAGCAGTTTTCTCTTTTGCATGTTTGCTTGTGTGTGTAATTTCATTGACAGTGACTTCAAAGTTTTATCAGTGATTGGCCTCTCTCTCTCTCTCTCATTTATATATGTATAAATGTAAGTAGGCGTGAGTGCATGCATATGAATGAGTATTTGTGCCTGTATCTGGGAGAGAGAGAGAGAGGGAATAAGATAAAAGGAGAAACATGGTATACCCGACTGCATTTGTAGAACATACCAAATGAAATACTATGTAAATAAAAGTACAAAAGATCACTTTACAGTCCAGAAAACTCCAAGTTTTTTTTCTAGCCTGCATATATATATATATATATATATATATATATATATATACCCCATGCTTGGGAAAAATTGCTTGCAAAACATTTTTATGAAAATGCTGTGAATGTGAGTATGAAGAGATTGGGGCCTCAGAACTAAAAGCTTAAGCATTATTATGGAGGGAGTCAGATAGAAAGAGAGAGAGGTGCATATTAGCATATATGGAAGTAGAGAAAAAAAACAAACAAAAATTTTGACAAAAGACATATATTATGATATTAGACAGCCGGTTTCATTTTTCGCATTCTTGTCAGACATTGGATATTCTTTCTCTTGTACTTTTGGGAGTTCTTCTTGTTTCGTAGCTTCTTGCTGAAATAAACAAAGAATACATGACTTTAGTGACCTCAGTCAGCAAGAAACTGGACTGGAAACCTATTTCATATCAAGGTAATTAATATATAAAAATGAAGAGAAATTATGGCATACTGATATAAAAAAAAGAACTTTAAAAAATAATATATCTAAAAGATATTTCAAAATGTTTTTCCAGAAATTTATATCTAACACACACGCACAAAAAGAAAACAAAAATGACACAAGGCCAGCAACTGGTACTTATTTTATTAACCCTGAAAGGATGAAAGATAAAGTTGATATCAGGGGAATTTGAACTTGGAACATAAAGATGGATGAAATGCCACTAATTATTCTGCCAGCTTGCCACCTTAAATGATTTCAAGTTTTGGTACAAACACACCAATTTTTGGGGAGGGGGATAGTCGATTATATCAACCCCTGTATTTAACTGGTACTTATTTTATCAACCTCAAACTATCTCAGTGGAATCTGAACTCAGATGACTGAAATGCAACTAAGCATTTTGCCTGTACTAACAATTTTGCCAGTTTGACACTAAAAAAAAAAAATTATAAAAATAATAATAATAATAATAATGGTTTCAAATTTTGCCACAAGCTCAACAATTTTGGGGAAGGGGACAAGTTGATTACATCAACCCCAGTGTTACAGTGGTACTTAATTTATTGACCCCAAAAGGATGAAAAGCAAAGTCGCCCTTGGTGGAATTTGAACTCAGAACATAGCAACAGGTGAAATACTGCTAGAAATCCTGAAATTTGGGGAATAGTCGATTACATCGACCCCAGTACTCAACTGGTACTTATTTTATTAACCCAGAGAGGATGAAAGGCAAAGTCGACCTCAGCAGGACTTGAAATCAGAACATAAAGACAGACGAAATACCACTAAGCATTTCACTAGGTGTGCTAACGATTCTGCCAGCTTGCTGCTGCTATTATTATTATTATTATTATTATTATTATTAAATAATAATAATATCTTTTATTCTTTTTAACAATGATATCTTTTATGAATAACAAATAATGATAATAATAATCCTTTCCTTTATAGGTACAAGGCCTAGTGTTCAGTTGGTAATTCTTTTATCAAAAGGAGGAATTTGAGCTTAGGATGTAAAGACAGATAAAATCACACACAGAGACACACACAAACATGCAAAGAGAGTCATGCCTGCATCTATAATAATATGTAAATATTAAAAAAAACAATGATGCAGCATGGAATTTTGTCAGTGAACAGGTCACAGTCTCAAAGTGACAAAAATATTTTAGCAAATTAAATTTAAATGTTGAAGTGAATCTAACGGTTTTTGTGTGTTTCTTAAATGGCTTATAAACACCTTCCACGCTGCAAATGATCACAAAGCTAGAAAAAAAAAAAATATATATATATATATATAGAAATTATCAAGCATTATATCTAAGTGTAGCTTAGTGGTTAGTGTATTCAGCTCACAAGACATCTATTCCTCTCTCTACATATACTTTCACCTCTCTCAATACTATGCACCCATTCAGTTGAGTGGGGTGGGTCTTGACTTGCGAGTTACTTGATAACTTCACTTGTGCCACATAAAAAGCATCCAGTACACACTGTAAAGTTGGCATTAGGATGAGTATCCATCCATGAAACCATGCCAAAGCAGAATTGGAGCTGGACACCATCCTATGGGCTGCTGGTTCCTGTTCACCAGTTCAAACCATGCCAGCATGGAAAATTAACATTAAATGATGAGGATAGATGGATGGATAGCTAGACAAATAGATGGTGTAGACAGATAGATAAATTAGATAAATAGATAGATAGATGTATCTGTCTATCTATTTATAAATAGATAGACAGATATATAGACAGACAGATATATTGTGGTGTGTTTTACCTTTTTATTTTCAAGTACACCTGTGTCTGGTACAACAAACTTCTGGTAGACAGCAGGAGTCCAAATAGGGTTCACAGGGATAGGCTGAAATTCCTCAGGAGTAACAAGACCATAAGTGGCTTTAAGTTCAATGACTGGGGCATCATAAGGAATCTTTTGATGATATCTTTATTAAAAAAAAAAAAGAAAATGAAGTAAATGTTGAATAATTACATTAGTCATGTTTTCATAATATATGAGGGGGTGCTGAAAAGTTCTTGGCTTTGAGTAAAAGAAAATATAGGAAGATCAGTTAATTATGATTTTATTTAACGTATTCCCTTCTTAGATTCACACTCTTATTGCAGTAGTCCTTCAGTTTATTTGTAAAGGAACTTGAAAGGTTAGGCCTTCAACCAGGCCTTTCACAATACTCTTAAAACCAGGAACTTTTCAGCACCCCCTTGTGGAAAAAAAGGTATAATTAGGAATTTTAAAATACCATTTTAATAATATTGTTTTCTTTCACTCAACCTAACACCATACAGAAATCTGATTTGAGGTGCAAAGTCAATGTAGCAAAGACCAAAGTTCTAGTAAGTAGGAAGGTGAGCGCATCACACACACCCTCAGGTAGGTGGCCCTGCTCAATCTGTAGAAAAGGTGTAGGTAGAAACTCCATAAGATGTACCCAGTGTAAGCTATGGACACATAAGAGGTGCAGCAACATCAAAGGAAGATTAACCAGGAAGATAGCTTTTGTGCGCAGCAGATGCACAGGGGCAATAGACACCACAGATGCTCAGAAAACAGATTCGATCACACACCAGGGGGAGAAGCTAGAAGTAATTGATAGCTTCCGCTACCTAGGTGACCAAGTTAGTAGTGGGAGTGGATGCTCAGAGAGTGTTACCACTAGAATAAGAATAGCCTGGGCAAAGTTTAGAAAGCTTCTACCCCTGCTGGTGACAAAGGGCCTCTCGCTCAGAGTGAAAGGTAGATCGTATGATGCATGTGTGCGAACTGCCATGCTTCACAGCAGTGAAACATGGGCCTTGACTGCAGAGGACATGTGTAGGCTTGAAAGAAATGAAGATAGCATGATCCACTGGATATGTAATGTCAGTGTGCACACACAACAGAGTCTAAGCGCCCTGAGAGAAATGTTGGACATAAGACGCATCAGATGTGGTGTGCAAGAGAGACGTTTGCACTGGTATGGTCATATACTACGGATGGATGAGGAGAGATGTGTGAAGAAGTGCCACTACCAAACAGTTGAAGGAATCAAGGGTAGAGGTAGACCCAGGAAGACATGGGATGAGGTGGTCAAGCATGACCTTCGAATGTTGGGCCTCACAAAAGCAATGATAAAAGGCCACGACCTCTGGAGATATGCTGTGACTGTGAAGACCCAGCAAATAAAGTGAGTTCACAGCTATATCCTACAGCAGTTTCACCATTCGAAAGTTCCTTGGATGGTACGGCGAACTGCTGTGCTTGAAGAGACTTATTGAGTCAAGTACATCAACATCAAAATGAAAATCAAATGGAAATTGTGCTGGTGGCACATAAAAAGCACCATCCGAACATGACCAATGACAGCGCTGCTTCCATGCCGGTGGCACGTAAAAAGAACTATCTGATCATGGCCATTTCCAGCCTCTTCTGGCCCCTGTGCTGGTGGCACGTAAAAACTATCCACTACACTCACAGAGTGGTTGGCATTAGGAAGGGCATGCAGCTGTAGAAACACTGCCAGATCAGACTGAAGCCTGATGCAGCCTCCTGGCTTCCCAGATGCCAGTTGAATTGTCCAACCCACACTAGCATGGAAAACGGACGTTAAACAATGATTATATATATATATATATATATATATATACACACACACATATATATCATATATATATGTACATACACACACATATATATACACGCATATACACACACACACACACACACACACACATATACACACACACACACACACATTTGTATGTATGTAAGTATACAGAAAAAAAGATAGAGTGAATATACTCACATCATTCCATTTTCTCTTTCACATTTTTCCAAAGTTCTTCGTACTTTTGGCCCAAGATTTCTAAAGAATATGTGTTCATGAGGCTTTGCTTGTGTCCCAGATCCTTTTGCTGCACTATATTCTTTACATCGTGCACTAGATCTCTCAAAATCTTAATTAAAAATGTTTAAAAAAAAGGAAAAAGAGAAAAGTAAATAAATATTTTAATAAATTTTGATAGATTGAACATTTCCACTAAGTGGGTGATTTTTTCAGTTTATTAGTTTAGGGAGAGAGGATTTATTGTTAGCCCAGGTCAAATGGGAAAATGCAGATTTATGATCAAAGGTATTCCGTCTATCACCATCTGACCTTTTTAAGGATATGTAAGACTACATTATATAAGACTTTATGTAATAGGATGAAGTGTGATTTATAGGAGATTTGCAGGTTGGACAATTATATAGAAGTCAGTTCATAGAGAAAGAGGAGGAGGAGGAGATAATGGCAAAACAAGCTGCATTTGTCACTTTCAAGACAGTTTAAACTGGAGGATGAGATTAGTGAGGTTATTTTCAGTTTTCAGTATGTTAGTTGCTCCAAAACATAAACAATGGACGATTCGGAAAAGTGTTTAACATGAAAGAGAAAAATATAATACTGCACTGAGAGGATTTAGTGAGAGCACTAAACAGTAAGAAGAAAAGAAGCATGTGGGTCTACAGTAATGGTATGTGTGAAGTCAGTGAACAAAATCTATTTTCTGAGAAGAAAATTTTGCTGCTTCCACTTAAAATAAATCTCTTGTAACATTTGTAAGATATTTTATTGATTTAAAATAACCAATAATTTACTTGGTAAAACAATAGGTTAATATTCAAATAAATTTTCAGAAAAACTTTGTTTAACAGAAATTGTATTATTGTCATTAATTTTACATATTTATGCATATGTCTGTGGGTGTGACTGAGAATCTAACTACATAGCTAGTGTGTGTGGTGCCCGGGGCAACCCTTCCATTTGCTGCTCCCCTGACCTCAGAAAAAAACCCACATATTGCCCACAGCAGACCCAAAAGTACAACCCCCATTAAAAGTGCCACCTGGGGCGACCTGCCCCTACTGCCCCACCGACCCCAGCTATGTTAGTGCAAACAATACTAAAACAGTTAATGTAATTTCACTATACTAATTTATTTTAGGTGCGGTATAGCTATGTAGTTAAAAAGTTTGCTTTGTAACCATGAAATCCCTATTCTGTGACATCTTGAGCAAATGCAATTCTCAATAACAACAGTAAAACAGCGTAGATGGAAACTGTATAGAGGCTTGCTGGCTGCATTGTACCAGTATTTCAAAAGATACAGTGCTGTCACACTGATCCTGTCTGACAATTATGTTAAGCATACACATTGCTGTGGAATACTCAGCCAATTGCATTTAATTCAGAAGCAAGTTGACTGAACAACTTAATGCTAAATATTGGAGATCTACCCATCCACCACTAATTTTGTTATATGATTTTATATTGCAAGTATATATAGATATATGTACACAGTAAAAGCAATAAAAAAAAGTATAGTGAACTTGCCACGAGGGGTGAAAAATGCATCACAAAAAATTTGAAAGGAGAGAAATTATTGAGGAAACAGTAGGAGGATGTACATTAATATCTCTCCTTTCAAATTGTCTCTGAAAAAAGATACAATCTGAAACGTACTTTCTACTCCTCACAGCAAGTTCCCCTTATTCTTTTTCTTGATTTTACTACATAATATAAGTCTCGCCAACTCAGATGAGCACCAGCTCCTTTGTAGTCTGATTGATAATATATGTATCAAATAAATCAAACAAATCAAAGCAAAGTTTAAAAAGTACAAAAGGGGTCCTATGTGAAAGTTAAACTAAGTGTACAAAAACACTTCACCACAACAATGTACCTGAACACAATGCCCTAAGCATCCAGCAGTTCCTGGCCAAGAAGAACAACAGAAGATGGCAAGATGACTCCAGGAGCAGGAGGCCTTCAACAACAGGATAGGTCAATGTTGAGCAATCAATCAGCAAGTCTACAAAGAGATCCTGTGGCATTTGCTTTGCTCAGTGTGCAAGAAATGAGAGTTGTGGGGGGGATGAATTGTGGCTGCTTCACCACAACAATACACCTGTTCACAGCACCCTGAGCATCCAGCAGTTCCTGGCCGAGAAGAACAACAGGAGATGGCAAGATGACAAAGCAACAAGCATCATTCGAGAAGTGATCAAGAGTTTAGTAAGGTACCAAACAGTGTAAATGAAAATATACTTACATTTCATTGCTTCCTGAAGGCATTTGATGGCTTCTCCACATTTGTCTTGAGCCAGCAGTGTTTCTCCATGATAGGTATGTGCCTATGTGGTAAATATTCGATGATGAGAACAAAAAAGACAATTTTTATTTTGCTAGTAAGATAAAGGGTCTCATTTCTTCATATTATTATATGTATATTCATATATATCTATGAACATACATATATGAAACTTTCATTAGAATGACCTTAGATCAGTAGCTATTTAAAATTCAGTTTCCTTGTCAGTCTGTCAGACATCTCACTGAGCTTTTTATTCAGCCAATATGTATATTGCTTAAGGTGACAAGCTGGTAGAACCATTAGTACACCAGGTGTGTCTTCATGTTCTGAGTTCAAATTCTGCTGAGGTTGACTTTGTCTTTCATCCTTTCAGAGTTGATAAAATAAGTACCAGTTAAGTACTAGGGTTGGTGTAACTGACGCACCCCTTCCTGTAATTGCTGGCCTTGTGCCAAAATTTGAAATCAATATTTGTATTATCTACACACAATTGAATTTATGCATAATTTCATCCAAACTCTCAAGTGAGGCTGTTTCATATATATTACTGAACTTCTATTTATACTGCTATCTCAGAAGTTTTTCAACTTTACCTCTCACTTCCTAGTTGTAAACATCTGCCATTCTTGAAAAGATTTTGCAGAGAGAGCCAGATTATCAGTACACTAGTGTTCTTAAGAATATTGGTTTCAAATTTTGGCATAAGGCCAGCACTTTTGGAGGAAGAGGTAAGTTAGTTACATCAAGCCCAGTGCTCAAACCTGAATATATCTTTCGAATCTTCACACATGAACTAAACTGTTCTTAGTTTACTAATAGCTACGGATCTCAGTGTCAACTGTACATGTGTCTATATATGCATATGTGAAACTATAAATATGAGTATAAAGACGAGTGTGTATGTGTGTGTGAGTGTAAATATATGTATGTGTGAGTATATATATATCAATGCTGTCACTGTTTTTAATTACCCTTTTTCATATTTGTATGGGTCAGACAGAATCAAAGCAGATTTTTTACGGATGTATATTTTTCCTGTCACCAACCTATACCTATTTTCCAAGCAGAATGTTGGAAATGAATTACACTATGTGTATGACAATGACACTCATTTACTATTGTCATGATGATGAAGGTTCCAGCTGATCCAATTAATGGAAATTAAACATGCAAGTGACTGAGCACTCTACAGACACATATTTCTCAGAAACAGCATGACACAGAATGTGACAAGGCTGGTCCTTGGAAATACAGGTACTTCTCATTTTTGTCAGCTAAGTGGACAGGAGCAATGTGAGAATAAAATGTCTTGCTGAAGGACACAATACGCTGCCTGATATCGAACTCACGACCTTATGGTTGTGAGCAGAGTACCCTAACTACTAAGTCATGTGCCTTCACTGTGAATATGCATGTATGCATGTGTGTGTGTGTGTACTTATATATACAAATGCAACACATAGAAATATATGTACGAGGTTTGTTTGAAAAGTAACAGGACTGGGTGTGCTGTGAGCTATGAGCGAAAGAGGGATAAGTAGATTGTGTTATCATCTAACATGATATCAAGGGAGTATATAACTGTAATCTTAGCTTTCTGCAACCATTGAATATTTTTCACATGCTTTTGTTTACACCTCTTTTTCAGGTTGTTCAGCTATGAGCATTGAGAAAGGAACAATGAACACCTAGCAACAAATAAACCTGAAATTTTAGGTCCAGTTGGGGAAAATTCCATCACAAGCACTTGAAATGCTTCAGCAAGAATATGGAGATAACACAATGTTGTGCACACGTTTTGAGTGGCACAAAAGGTTCAAAGAGAGGTGTGAGAAGGTGGAAGATGACTCCAGGAGCAGGAAGCTTTCAACAAAAGGACAGGTCAACATTGAATAGTCAATCAGCAAGTCTACAACGAGATCCTGTGGCATTTGCTTTGCTCAGTGTGCAAGAAATGAGAGTTGTGGTGGGATGAATTGTGGCTGCTTCACCACAACAATGCACCTGCTCACAGCGCCCTGAGCATCTGGCAGTTCCTGGCTAAAAAGAACATTGCTGTACTGGAGTAACCACCCTATTCATCTGATCTTACTCCACATGACTTTTTATCTTTTCTCCAAGCTCAAGGGAATCATCAAGCGAATCAATTTTGTAAGCGTGAAAACCACGTGTAACAATGGAGCTGAGGGGCATTCCAGATGAATCCTTCCAGCAGCGCACAGATGTATGGCAGAGAAGGATGGAAAAGTGCATTAGACTTAAGGGGGAAACTTCAAAGGGGAAACGATGTAGTTTGTTGCTTGAAATTGAAATAAACTGTTTGTGACACCAGTCCAGTTACTTTTCAGACAGACCTCATATATGTATGTTGGCACTGTTTTCCAACATCTCTTGAGTCATTCCCATCCACTCATCTATAATGTGAGTTGCAATATAGCTCTTCTGCAGAAAGAAACTGGTTCTGTTCTGGCCTCTTCTCTCACACTTTAACCTTTCATCTTCTAGATTAAAGCTGCCTTCCTCTCAACTGTAGCTCTACTTAGTCAAAAGGGATCCTCTTTTTTCAGGCTGCACAGAGACCTCATTACTGTTGGTACCACAAAAAAGCACCCAGTACATGCAATAAAGCAGTTAGTATTAGGAAGCTCACTCAGTTGTAGAAGCCATGCCAAAATAGAATAATGGACCTAATGTATCCCATCAAATAATTCGTCATGCCAGCATGAAACATGAACATTAACTGAACATGATGATGATGATGATATATATATATATATATATATATATATATACACACACACACATACATATACAGAAATATTAATATTTCTAAATCTCTCTAAAGGAGACTATGGCAGTCAGGGAAAATAGGACGAATGCTGCTGTTGATTAGCTCCAAGAGACCATCGCCTCTAGCTAGCTATGTGACACACAAACCTATGTCCATTATAACCTACGAACAGGGGAGGTCAGCAGCTTCCCCTTGCTGGTTCAACAACCACAGACTAGTTTCGGAGTGATTGCCCTTTCTTAATGTAGAGTAGCTGAACCCAGCAGGCATCACTGCTGACTGTCTGTTCGAAGGTTTATTTACCTATATTCAGTGGATAGTCTCCTATAGAGAGATTTTAAAATATTAATATTTCTATTTTTGAAAACCAGTGGATGTGTTCCACTGAATATAGGTAAATAAACCTTCAAATAGACAGTCAGCAGCAATGCCTGCTGGGTTCAGCTACTCCACATTGAGAAGGGGCAATCACCCCGAAACTAGTCTGTGGATGTTGAACCAGCAAGGGGAAGCTGCTGACCTTCTCTGTTCAAAGGTTGTAGTGGACACAGGTTTGTGTTTCACATAGCTAGCTAGAGGCAATGGCCTCTTGGAGCTAATCAATGGCAGCATTCGTCCTATTTTCCTAGATTGCCATGTTAGCTTGGCGATAACTATTAATATCCAGTACTGCTGCCGTAGTCTCCTTTAGAGAGATTTAGAAATATTAATATTTCTATTTTTGAAAACAAGTGGATGTGTTCCACTAAATAAACCTTCGAACAGACAGTCAGCTTGGCGATAACTATTAGTATATGTGTGTGTGTGTGTGTGTGTGTGTGTGTGTGTGTGTGTGTGTGAAGGAGTATATGGGAGTGAATATGTGTGAACAAAACTGGAGAGTTTGTTCCTTAATTGTTTAATTGTCTTACATGTGTTTCAGTGAAGATAATGTCTACATTATGCAACCCATGCTTGAATTACATAATTTGGCCTTAATCTTCACTGAAAAATGAGTGATGGCATAATTAAGTAATCTATGAAGCACCTCTCCAGTTGAAATTTTTTCCTCTATATATACTCTGCAACCTTTATCATTATGGGGACCAGTGAAAGGAAATTTGGACTATATGAATCTGCATTGCAGTTTTCTCTTTTAACATAAAGGAATACACATGAAATTTTAAATATTGGTTATCATTATTTTGATATCCACTTTTCCATGCCTGCATTGAGAATTTGAGGCAGATTTTCTGTAGCTGGATGCCCTTCCTGTCACCAACTTTCACCTGCTTCCAAGTAAAGTAATATTTCCCCATGACTAGACAGGCTTTCATGGGAGACTGGAAATGAAGGACACTACTTACATGATGGTGACAGTCCTTTACAACTATTACATGAAGTCAAGGCAAGAAGACTATAACACACATACACATATATATTACATGGGAAAATGCGAGCATGCAAAGTAATACTCTTAAGATTACAAACCTGGAACAGTACAAAACAAGTTAATACAGCCGTATAAGTATAGGACAAGCTATTACTTCTAGTAAAGTAAAGAATAAGAAACTTTTTACTTAAAATACCAGTTCTTCTAATTTATCACTCTTTACAGTTCTCATCTCTTAAATTTATTGTACAAAACTGTTCAGCTAATTTGTAACTTTGTCTAATTAGTCACTTTTTTCTGTATTTAAGGTAGTAAATTAGCCAAATTCTACTTAAATAAGTATAGTGTTATTTGTAAACTATAATAAAATAAGTTTTAATACTCAAATTTTAATTTTAGCTGCAATATTTTAAGTAAAAAGTTTCTTATTCTTAACTTTACTAGAATAGCTTGTCCTATACTTTTACAGGGGTAATAACTTATCCTGTACTTTTCCAGGTTTATAATCTTAAGAATATTACTTTTTGTGCTCGCATTTTACCACATAATCCATAATTTTTCCAGGTATTGCTGTTATAAGATAATTAATAATGTGTCAATTAATAATTTAAGATTTTACCTTATAAAATACTGAAAGATAACATTTCAATTTTTCCATGTAAGTGATGATGATATTTCAATTTTTTTCATGTGTAATTTAAATACATGTTGTGATCAAATTATTTGATATTACCCATCCACACCAAATTAAGAGAAGGGATTTTTACCATGTTGTTGGTTACACCATGGCTCACCAAAAGTTACAAACAAGACCTCAAAACCATCAGTTACCAGGCTCACCTTAAGTAACCTAATTTTGCAATATTAGGCGGTCACAGGAATACATTCAACTAAAAAAAAAAAAAATTTCCAATGATTCCTGGATTGGGGGGAACCCTCCACCTCATTTTTTCCGAACCAAAATAAGAGATTTGCAGCATATTAGGTGGTCAGAGTACTTGATGCAAAAAATCAAATTTTTTTGTTTTTTTCTTAGTAAAAATCGTGCGGGTGTTAATATAGAAATTTACCATAATGTTGTTTTATTTAGCCTCAAATCAACCCAGATACTGCAAACCTATCATCAAAGACATTCCAGCCTTCAGCAAATCATCTTTTTAGGGATAATCTAGGATATTACATACAATGGGTGTGTGAATTAGGTAGAGGGATACTTTGGCTGCTATTCTTAGCATGTCAAGCAACCAGGTAGAGGCTCTTATATATGTAATATGTATATATATCATCGGCAGAAGTTAGAAAGTAGGTCAAAAGCCTTCATGTATTGGCACTTATCAAACACAAATTTGTCCATTGTTACTCTGTAACTTCTGACGAAATAACTTCTAAAATACAAAATTTTGTCAAAAATGTTAAAAGTAAACCCTGTTCTAAGTGACACATTCTACCAGTATCGGAAGTTTGAAAGCATTTAGTTAAAAAAAATTAATCAAATAATCTGTATGTCAAAGTCAACCTCGGCGAAATTTGAACTCAAAACTCAAAGACAGACCAAATACCGCTACACATTTCACCTAGCACGCTCGCTGCATTTCTGCAAGCTTGCTGGCTTAGAATGTAAAGAAATATATTCTTTATTCTTATTGCCTAGGCGTTACTTCTTACTTCCTCACTTACTGACATTAAATTTCGTAACATTTTACCTCATAACTGTTTTTTCTACTAATTTTTGTTCAATGTGACTAACGATTCTGAAATCCTCATGCATTTTTCTATCATTTAAGCCTAAGAAAAATATACTTTTAATTTAAAATTAAAAAATTTATGTTAATTGAAGATGAATATCTGCCTAACTGCTCACTTAAGGTCTGACATATTTTGATGTAACTTTTTTTCTACTGAACCAAATCTCAAACTATTTATGCCAAAGAGTAGCTGAAGAGGTGCAATTTATTTGAGAACTGAATTAGTGGTGAAGCTTGGAAGCTGCTGCAATTGACGAAATGGTGGACTTCAGAATATATTCAACCACTACCGTGGTTGACTGATTTATACACACAATAGGCTTTTTTCAGTTTCTGTCTACCAAAACTAATTGCAAAGCTTTAGCTGGCCTGGGCTTATAGTAAAAAGACATTGCCCACGGTACCACACAGTAAGACTGAACCAAAGACTATGTGTTTGGGTAGCAGACTTCTCACCACATAGCCATGCAAGAGCCTATATGTCAGGTAATTTAAATCACCTATACACTTATAACTATCTATTTACAAGTTTACATGTGAGATATACTTACGTAGGCTGTATAGAAATCTTTCTTTAGTTGGAAGTATTTCCTCCATTTGTTAACTGTTTCAGCATCTAAACTGGAAAGAGTATCATCTGAAAATAATTACATGAAGATATTAATTAAAAACATATTTGTAATAGATAGAATAATTTCTTGCATGGACACAAGAACATAGTCAGAAATATTATGGGTAGAATTAGTCAATCATATTGATTACAATATTTGACTGGTGCTAAGACAGTGAGCTGGCAGAAGCATTACTGTGCCAGGCAAAGTGCTTAATGACATTTCATCCATCTTTACGTTCAAATTCTGTCAAGGTTGACTTTGCCTTTCATCATTTCAGGGTACATAAAATAAGCACAAGTTGAGCATCGGGGTTGATGTAATCAACTTAACCCAACTCCCAAAATTGCTGGCCTTGTGCCAAAATTTGAAATCAATATTTGATTAGTACTTTATTTTATCAACCCCAAAGGAAATAATAAAAGTAAAATGCTTCTCCTTTATTTATCTTTGGTGACTGTAGCATTGACCAGAGGGAATTGATGTCATCAGATAGTGTCCAGTGATCATTAGGTATTCTGACCCTGAACCAAAGTACCATTCCATTGATTAGTTTTTAGTGAGAGTTTTTCCCTGCTCAGTCACTACGGAGAATGCTTACAGCCAATGAAATTAGAATGAGCAAGAGAGAACAAGGTAGCTATGTGTAGGCTGGGAGAGAAGCAGAAAGAGTCTTTTGGTGATTGTAAAACTGGAAATGAGGAAGAGAAAAGGAGCAGTAATTTGGTCCCACTGTCATCCCATCAATAGGAGGGTGTTAGAATTTAAGGCTGAAGCAATACAATAATCATTGGACACCCTTTGATGACATCAATTTCTCCAGCTCAAAGCTACATTCACAATAGGTGAATGTAGCTCAAAGCTTTAAAATGTAGTCAATCTAATAATAATAATGCTTTCACATTTTGGCACAAGGCCAGCAATTTTGAAGGAGCGATAAGTCAATTACATCAACCCTAGTATTCAACCAGTACTTATTTTACTGATGAAAGGTAAAGTCCGCTTTGGTGGAATTTGAATTCAGGACGTAATGATCGATGAAATGCTGCTGAGCATTTTGCTTGGCGTGCTAACAATTCTGCCAGCTTGCTAGTAGTAGTAGCAGTAGTAATAATAATCTTTTCTACTAAAGGCACAAGGCCTGATATGTTGGAAGAGGGGACAAGTTGACCCCAGTGTTTCACTGGTACTTAATTTATTGACCCTGATAGGATGACAGGCATCATCATCATCACCACCCTGTTAGACATCGAAAACACCAATCTGAAACAGGAAAGAGAAAGTGACCTACTGCCAGGTACTTAAACCATCCACCTATCACTTTCTAGGCAACTGTATTACCAATTAAAGTCAACCTCAGTGGAATTTGAACTCAGAACATAAAGATGGATGAAATGCTGTTAAGCATTTTGCCCAGCATGCTAATGATTCTACCAGCTCACCGCCTTTTACAAAATAATAGTCCTTTCTATAATTGACCCCAGTGTGTGACTGGTACATATTTTATCGACCCCCAAAAGGATGACAGGCAAAGTCAACCTCAATGGAATTTGAACTCAGAAGAGACATGGATGAAATGCTGTTAAGCATTTTGCCCAGCATGTTAACAATTCTGCTAGCTTGCCACCTTTTATAAAACTGTAGTAATGAAGCATAATCAAGTATTGAATTAAAACTCAGAATGCCATCATCATCATCTTCGTTTACTTTTTCCTTAAAGTTGGTTCTATAGTTACAGCTGAGTATTAAAATTCTAGCTACGATTGCTCTCACATCAGGCCTAATAATAAGTTAATAAAGGAAATCTTCAGAAAATATTCATAAATCATTTCAATGTTATGATACAAGGAAGTCTCATGCATCTGAGACAACATTTTTCAACAAGTGTTAGTTAATCATAACAGGAAAATAAAAACTAAAAAAAAAAAATTATTTTCATACATCCTCATAACTGAAATACAAAAAGAAATTAATTATAAGGATTAACTGTAATTACATGGAATTATGTGGAAAATTATACATACCAGCTTTTGTGTAGAGCTGTGCAGTTTCATATGTTAATGCAGCAATTAAACTGGCACTATGTTTAAGTTCAATAGCTCGTGCTGTGGTCACTGT
>NC_043007.1:61997054-62019554 GCF_006345805.1 Octopus sinensis | reverse complement strand
TCTTCTCTTTTCCAGTGACACTCCTTTCAGATACACAGCCCCCCACCCACACTCACATGCACATACACAAACACACACACACACAGTCTCTCACCAGACAATGATATAAAGAATTCTACACAAATTTTTTTGAAAAACAAGACCCACTTGGAGTAGCCACCTGTTGTTACCATTTTTAAAGGACAAGAATCACTTTCTAAACCCATTTTTTCTTCTTTCTCTCTTCCTTCTCTCTTTTCTTCTCTTTTTCATTGACACTCCTTTCAGATACACAAGCACCCCCACACACACTCACACAGACACACACAAGCATACACACACACACACACACGCACACTCTCTCTTTCTCTCTCACCAGGCAAAGATAAAAAGAAATCCAGACAATTTTTTTAAAAACAACATTTACCCCCCTTAGAGTAGCCACCTGGTTTTGCCATTTCTAAAGGCCAAGAATCACTTTCTATTGAAAGAACTGACCAGCTATATAGAAGTAAACACAATTTTTTCTTCTTTCTCTCTTCCTTCTTCCTTTCCTTTTCTCTTCTCCATTGACACTTCCTTCAGATACACAAGCACCCCCACACACACTCACACAGACACACACAAGACACACACACACATACACACATTCTCTCTCTCTCTCTCTCTCTCTCACTTTCTCCCCATTCCTCACCCACTTTTACTATCCTATATCTCTCTCCACCCCTACACACTCAATAATACTATAAAAAGAGACAAAAATCCTGAAAAAAAATAGAATCTGACGATTCCGCTAGAGTGGATGCAAGCACTAATATGATTTATAAAAACATGTGACATATTAATAAAAATCTGTAAATATAAAATCATCTAGATTTCTGAGTACCTTATTTCTCTTAATATATAATACCTGTACATCATCTCCAAACCTTCTTATATATTTACTAGCAGTATCGCCCGGCGTTGCTCGGGTTTGTAAGGGAAATAACTATATAAGCATTTTTAGAGAGTTACTTCTCTTATAAATTCGGGCTTTCTTAGCCATTTTTGTTTTGGTGTCTTCAAGCCATGAAGTCGTTCTAAAAGAACGCTGGTTTCCTTCACAATGCATTACGACGTTGATTTCTTTACACTCCCTTCCCCACAGCTTCACGAGGGAGGGAAGGGGGAGAAGCAAACAGGTGCAGCTGTGAGCGTGGACGCCAACTCCGCCGCCATCGACATACGATGCATTTTATGCATTAAAATGGAATAAAAAATGATGTTAAATTATTTTTAAAATCGTTGACGCGCGCTAATAGTCAGACGGGCTCGATATGAATCACGACTATAAGATACCCGAATTTGGTTAAACTGCACCGCAAAATGTGGGAGGAGTTAGGAATCTAAATCGAAGGGGACAGACACTCACACAACTAGAGTTTTATATATATAGATATATATTGATATATATATATGGTTCCGGGTTCAGTCTTACTGCGTGGCACCTTGGGCAAGTGTCTTCTACTATAGCCTCGGGCTAACCAAAACCTTGTGAGTGGACTTGGTTAGCAGAAACTGAAAGAAGCCCGTTGTATATATGTATATATATGTGTGTGTTTGTGCGTCTGTATTTGTCCCCCCAACATCGCTTGACAACTGATGTTGGTGTGTTTATGTCCCCGTAACTTAGCGGTTGGACAAAAGTGACTGATAGAATAAGTGTGTGTGTGTGTTCGAAATGCGGAGTAGATGAAACAAGGACAACAGAAGAAGGGGAATATTCTTTGTGTTGTATGTCTTGTACTCTGTTTTTTCGTTGTTTGAAAAAAAGTTCGTTTCTATGTTTTTGCGTTCGTTTCTCATTGTATTCAACGTTTTTTGATGTCCTGTACCCATATATGCATCTACAAGGACACGCATGTGAAAAGTAATGATGCACGCATAAACATCTAGGAACTAAAGACTCATGTTCACACATATGGTAAATACATATGCATACACCTGGAGTGAAAATAAAAGATTGTGGAAATTGAAAATGCCTGAGAGCTAAAATGTTGCTATATTTAATTACTAGAAAAATGCTATATTTTCGTTGAGATCAATTAAGGACATTTACTCCCTCAAGTCCCCTAAACTCCGAAAATAGGTGATTTTTGTATTTTTTTTTTTTACAATAACGGAGTTTGTGGGATTTAAGGGAGTAAATGCCTTTGACTGATCTAAGCAAAAATTTAGCTTTTTCTAATAATAATACATAGCAAGATTTTAGGCCTCAGGCATTTTCAATTTCCTCAATTTTTTATTTTCACTCCACCCTAGATTACACAATCTATATACCTGCATGCACATATGTGTGTTAGGTTGGAGTGAAAATAAAAAAAAATCGTGGAAATTGAAAATGCCCGAGGCATTGTCTTGCTATATCTTATGACTAGAAAAATGCAAAATTTTCGCTTAAGGGCATTAACTCCCTCAAACTCCGCTATTGAAAAAATTTACAAAAATACCCCATTTCAGAGTTTAGGGGACTTGACGGAGTAAATGTCCTTGATTGATCTCAGTGAAATTTTAGAATTTTTCTAGTAATCAAATATAGCAACATTTTAGCCCTCAGACATTTTCAATTACCACGTTTTTTTTTTTCACTCCACCCTACTGCATATATACATACATCAACTCAACTACATATTTCGAACCTCGGAAACCATCTTAACTCAAAAAGTCTTGCTACTTTGTTAGCGCCCAGCTTGAATACCATTAGAGAGCTTAAATCTCAAAGAAATACCTACATACAGACTTATGTATGTATCTTTGAAAAAATATATATATATATGTGTGTGTGTGTATCTTTCAGAGTTTATTTCAGATACGAAGTATATGTATGTATGTAGGTAACACCAGCGTCCTCTCAACGATTAGTCAGAGATGATTTTGAAAAAATGAGAATATCTGAAATAAACTCGACTGCTCTCACAAACGAGAATACTAAAAATGAACCCGACTGCTCTCAAAAATTAAGTTAAAAAACCAGAACAATAATCCAGAATCCTTGTCCGGAACCAGATCGATCCCAAAATCTAATCAGTTCGTGCCAGTCACGAGGCCAAACATCCTTGAAAGTTTCATCCGAATCCATCCAGCGGTTCTTGAGCTATCTTGTGCACGGAAAACAAACAAACACGACTGAAAACAATACCCCCGCCTTAGCGAAGGCGGAGGTAATAATAAACGGAGATGTTAAAAAACGCTATCTCACAGTGCAGGATGACTATGTTACCGTGAATAAAAATTAGTTTTGTAATTCAATCGTGAAGTTGAAATCTTCAATAGTAAAATGTTTCAAAGTTACATTTTGATAAAAATATATTTAAATTGGAACTTATAAGAATTTTCGATATAGTGTAGGCTTACACTTATTTTGTTTTAGTAAAAGTTACATACTCCAAATTAATTAATAAGCAGCTTTCTTATAGCACAGGTTCATTAGAAAAACGGCGAGTTTAAAAGAAATATAGCTCCCTAACAAAACACAAGCAGCGACACAACAAACGTAGAGAACACATCATCATTTGATCTACCCACTTTTCAGCAAAAATATAATACCGAATATCGCTAGAAATTTCTTAGTCCTAATGAAATACAAGTATCATAATATAAAGATTTGTCATGGTTAACTATTGCTGTACGGAAAATACCAGCACTATACCAATGTATACAGGGCTAATCAAAATAATATACATGTAGCTGAATGTAATTCCACGTCTAAAGATCTCTCTGTTTAACGAGAAATGTTTAGGCAAAGCAATTATGTGCACAGTAAAAGTAATTCCCCGAATGAGTAGCGTCTGGTATGGACGAAGGCTGCGCCAAAGACCATATCCTCATCAGTAAGTCCATTTTCAGAAATGAGGAAAACAAGAAACGATAAAGCTATGTTCAAATGAGTATAGACATTGATAGACCGAAGTGCTGACTACTTGTGTATTGTTTAAATGGTTATTGAAAATGCGACGCCCTACATAAATAGAGCAAGTTGATTATAACTCTGCACTGCTTAGAACTATAATACCCAATCTAACTAATATTGTAAATAAAAGAGCTGAGAAAATGTTCGAACACAATCTCGATAACAAATTTTAATAACTAAATACAAAGGCGAAATAAAAATCAAATTGAAGCAAACAAAAAGTGGTCATCCTGTAGAGTAACCAGAAACTTATAATCTATGTTCCCTTGCATCACTAAACAGCAACAATAGTTCCGTTCTAATTTTTCAGTTGGTTGTTTAAACTGTTCTATGGTTTGCAGCTTTGATCAGAACGGGTTTTAATTCAAGCGTTTTATAATAAATTCTGTTAGTTTGTGGTTAGGTGTGAACTATGTGGTGTCATATTTCAAGAGCTTTTTAAAGACGTATTCACTTATCCAACAATTCGGGTGTCTGATTACTGTATCATAGTGTATATTTCATTCATCTGATGAAGTATGTTCGGCTCGAAATTTGATGTAGTGGGAAAATGGTTAAAATTTCACAATAAAAAATGCATCAGTTTGCTCTACCAAACGCATAGATACTCTATGTTCGTAAGAATGATTGTAAACACACGCGCACAGACATATGTTTGTGTATGTATATGGAAGGTAACTTTCTCGATATTATTTCATTTTAAGCAAGCCATTTTTTTTTCTGCCCAAATTACTTTTGTTACATTTGCATTTCAGGCGGATAGACGTGTGCATCATTATGCATACCGTAGCTTCTTACAGAAGATTATAATTTATCTTGATTTGCTTTTATTTGAATCAGTGAATCACTATACATTTTGAATGGCAAAACACATTTTACAGTTGAGCAGCAGACTTCCACTGTCTGTTGACGTATCTGATATGTTAATGTAACTGAAGAAACAGGGAAAATTCTTTTCGTTTAAGTTTTCCAGTGAAGCAAATACCTAGGTTTGTTAGTGATTAAAGCAGAGAGGTGCAAAGAAAAGTGTTTAGGTGGCGGGGGGGGGGGGATTTATTTACGAGATATAACTTTATTACCGTTTATAAAAGTAGAAAATTGGCATTTGTGATGTTTATGTTTCCCCAAAAGAAGTAAAATAGCTACAGCCATGAGTCAAAGTTTACATTGTATATTATTCTGTATATAAATACATTTGTGTGAATGCATATACCATGATTGGATCATAATGGCATTACATATCCTAAATCAAAAGTCAATCTATCTGGCAGATTCCATCGCCTTCCAAGTGGTATTGCAAGTTAACTAATTCTTCGTTTGTTTATGGAGTTCCTATTGCTTATAGCATGCAGCTAGGTTGACTGGGCAATGCAAGAGCTAATTTAGTTATTATTAATTATTAAACCATTTTTAAAACTTGATGTTTAATAGGGAAATCTTGATAAGTTAGTAATAACAAAATAAAGCACCTTTTCTGGTGTTATTTTCTTTTCGCTCTTTTTTTTTGCTTTGAACAAAAAATTCCATGCCATATTTGTTTCTTACTAGCCATTTGAAAGATATTCGAGTGAAATCTTGCACGAATTTCAGAGTATTTTATTTCATTTTATTTATCACATTTTAAAACAAAAAATATTTTTATTAATCTTAGGATTGTATCGAACAGCTGCCCTTACATGTAAGACGAATCTAGATGTCAGCCGGGTTTATTGTTAACATCGACATGTCACTTTCCTCTTGCAGGAAAAGGAAGTTAACATTTCTCTGTTTGATGACAGCGGCTAAAGGGTTTTATGGCAGACACGTCTGAAAGGGTTGATGACAGACATTTCTCCATCAGGCTGAGCTCTCATCAATCTCTTGAAGTACCATTCGAAGAGGAAGGGAAGGTAGAAAGGGAGGTGCTGTCTTTTAGTTTGTTTATCGAAAATGGATGAGAATGACAAGAATGTTGAGTCTGAATGGGTCTACTCTGAGTATACTTTTCTAAGTAGAAAAAAGGAAACTAAGTGGGAAGAAAGAAACGATTTTTAAATATTTTCATCTTTATTGTTTCGTTCAGCTTTAAGGCAAAAATTTTTTTTACGAAATATTAAAAGTCAACGATCTAGACGACTTGGCTCCATACTTTCCCAGCATAATCCAAGAGGTCCTCACAGAAGATTTTGGATTCTTCAGCTATAAACAATACTAGTGTGGTGTCGGTGGAGAGGACGACAGATAAGGGAGGGCGGAAGTAGGGCTTGCAGGGACCCGGTAAAAGACTGGAGGGCGCATGCGCGGGGGAAGTGGAAGCGGTCAACGAGCACGCACGTGTGGCGATCAACGAAGGGGCAGTTGGAGCTGAGACGAGGAAGCGACGAGACGCATTGACTTCGTTGAGAGAGATCTGATCTTCACTGAGGTAAGGCCCGTTGTATTTCCTTCTCTTTTTCTGTTGTCCTCTTCATCCGTCACACTACAAGCTATTTCGGCGTTATATAAAAAAAAAAAAACGAATGATGAGTGCCCGTATTTCGCACGACATGATACAACCGTTTTGCGGCGACACGGATGTAATCGCTTGGTTGAAGAAAGTGAAGTTGGTGGCGAAGCTCCATGGTATAAGTAACCTGGCGAGCTTCATGCCGCTGTACTTGGATGGTCCGGCATTGGCGTTGAACCTAGAGATGGAGGAGACAGACCAACTCAGCGTGGAGAAAGTGGAAATCCGGTTGATGGAGGCCTTTGCGGAGGGAATGTTTGAGGCATACGCTCGCCTGGGTAGAACATGATGGACTGGGGAACAGGTGGATGTGTTTGCCAATGAACTTAGGAGATTGGCTAAACTGGCGGGTTATGAGGGAGAGTCGCTGGACCGGACGGTTAGGTTGGCGTTCGTGACTGGCTTTCCTGACAACATATCGGTCGAGCTACAGCAGCTTCCGAATATTCATGCGATGCCGATGGCGGACATCATATCTCGGGCACGCGTATTAGTTTCGTGCAGCAGAAGGACGTCGGTAGCAGCGACTGCAACATCGAAAAGTGGCCGAGCTAGGAGCAGCGGAGAGGGGCCAAAGAAAGAACGTGTGCGACCGTTCAAAGGACAGTGTTTCCGGTGCCAAGGACCGCACATGGTGCGTGACTGCGAGTCACCCAAGCCTGAACTGATTTGCTACCGGTGTCGAGAACCGGGGCATATAGCCAGCGAGTGCCTGCGGGGAAACGGATTGAGGGAGACTACTGCGCCAGTAGTTGTCCCTTCGGATCAGTAGAGGCGCGTTTATCGTCGACATTCTGGTGGAGGGGAAGATGTCGCGAGCCCTTGTGGACACGGGCTGTACGACAACCCTGATGACTACAGAAGTGGCAGAGACGTGGAGTGGAGAAAGCAGTGTTAGAGCTGTCGACGGAAGAGAAGTACACTGCGAAGGGGTTACAGATGCGCGGATTGCAGTGCAGGGACTACAGATGACGCTGCGAGCGATTGTGGTTGGTCACTTGGTGGACAAGATCGACGTGGTGATGGGGATGGATGCAATCACCCGCTTGGGAGGTGTCACCGTTAACGAGGCTGGTGTAACATTTGGGTTAGCGGGGAAACCGTGTAGGGTGAGACCATGCACCGGCGACAACCGTGAGGAAAAGCAAGCTGCGCACACCATTGAAGACCAGGATTTTCGGGCTGTCTTTGATGGCAAGAGGTGGAAAGTGGAGTGGCACTGGAAGGGAGAGCCCCCGATGTTAAAGAATAAAGTGGGCTGCTATCAGCATACTCTAAAAGGAGATGCCAGAAGTGAGTTCGAGGGGGAGGTGGAGCGGCGGATTAAGGAGGGCATATTGATCCCTTGGGAAAAAGAAGATAGCGGAGTCCTGCCACTGATGGCGGTGATACAGCCCACAAAGCATAAGGTCAGGCCAGTGCTTGACTTCCGAGAGCTGAATGACCACGTATCGTGTCGTACAAGCGGCGAGGCCACGGATGTCTGCGGAGACACCTTGCGAGAGTGGAGGCAGATGACAGGGGCCTCCACGATTGTTGATTTGAAGTCGGCATACCTACAGGTGCATGTGACTGAGAAATTGTGGAAGTACCAGTTCGTCAGGTATAAGGGCCGGACGTACTGTCTGACCAGGTTGGGGTTCGGGCTGAATTCAGCGCCAAAGATTATGGCAACAATTCTCAAGGCCATCCTGGGAAAGGTGGACAGAGTAAAAAGGGCCACCGATTCGTACATCGATGACATTCTGGTGGATGAAACCGTAATACCAGCAACGGAGGTCATAGGCCACCTGAAGAGTTTTGGACTGATCGCCAAGCCACCAGAGGCAATGGAGGGAGGTGCTGCACTGGGCCTCAAGCTATGGAGAGACAAGGCCGGCGCGTTGGTGTTCCGGCGAGGGAATGAGGTCCCTGAACTGGGCGCCAGCATGAATAAACGGGAACTGTTCTCTGTGTGTGGGAAGCTGGTGGGACACTACCCGATTGCAGGTTGGCTCCGGACAGCATGTAGCTTCATCAAGAGACGAGCTGAAGGAGTGAAGTGGAATGATAGAGAGGGGGAGAAGACGATCGACATGATGCAGGAAGTCTTGGTCAGAGTAGGAGCAGAGGACCCAGTGAGAGGCAGCTGGTATGTTCCCAAATCAAAGAGCGGGATTGTATGGTGTGACGCCAGTAGCATCGCAACAGGGGTTGTCTTAGAAGTGGGAGTTGTCATGGTGGAAGATGCAGCCTGGCTCAGGAAGACGGATGACTGCAATCATATCAATGTGGCGGAGTTGGATGCCGTGTTGAAGGAGGTGAACCTAGCCTTGAAGTGGGGGTTGCACACCATAGAAATCAGGACTGATTCGGCCACTGTACTTGGCTGGGTGACAGCAGTCATCAACCATGAGCGGAGGGTGCGGACCAAAGGGGCTGCAGAGATGCTGGTAAAGCGTCGATTGGGAATACTGCGTGAACTAACCACTGAGTTCAATCTGAAGCTGAGCGTGATCTTTGTGCCTTCCGAGAAGAACAGGGCAGACGTCCTGACCAGGGTAAAGCGAGCCTGGTTGCAGGTGCCAGAGGATGCGAAGCAGGCTGTAGCTGCAGTATGCCGTCTGAGCGACTCGGAGTTGTGGAGACTGCATACCATGCATCACATGGGTGTGGACAGGACATTGTTCCTAGCCAGAAAAGTTGACTCCGATGTAACAAGACAGAGCGTGCAGAGAGTGGTTAGCAGTTGTGACAGGTGCCAGTCCATCGACCCTGCTCCGTGCGTACATGAAGCGGGAAGTATTCCAGTGGACCATGACTGGAAACGACTGGCGGTGGACATAACACACTACCGGCAGGGGACATACCTCTCAATGGTTGACTGCGGACCGGGGCGGTTGGCCATATGGAGGGAGATGAAGACGAGGACTGCAGAAGAAATTGTGAAAGTGTTGAATGAGATATTCCTGGAACGAGGCCCCGTGGATGAACTGCTTCTGGATAATGGCACTGCATTTCGCTCGGATGTGCTGAAAGAAACGCTTGATGGGTGGAAGGTCAACCACTTCTTCAGGGCGGCATACCGGCCAAGTGGAAATGGGATGGTGGAAAGGCATCATCGTACCATCAAGGCCATGGCAGAGAGGGGTCACATTTCACCAATCGAGGCTATATTTTGGTACAATATGTCGCCCAGATCAGGACAGGATGAGGAGTCGGTGCCACACAGGGCGATATTCAGGTACGAGTGGAGGCATCCGTGTACTGCATCAATGCGACCCGGGGCAGAGGAAGAGCACGTCTTCGTGCAGGTTGGAGAAGAAGTTTGGGTAAAACCCCCAAACGCACGGTGTACATCACAATGGGGAAAGGGGACAATAACCTCTGTAAATTCAAAGAATAACATCTCGGTCGATGGTATGCCAGGCCACGTTTTGGATATACGGAGGATTGTCCATGCCTCAGAGGATGGGATCAGCAGCAGCGGGCAAGATGAAAACAACACCAGTAGACAGGATGATGAGGCCAGAGGCAACATGCCAGAAACCAGTCCTCGGGTCGCACTGCGACCACAGAGGGAACGGCACCCTCCTCCCTGGTTGGCTGATTATGAAACCAGTTAAGGTGTGAGTTCGGGAGCGCGGAGCGAGTGAGAAAGCCGGTTCAGTGATCTGTAGATCAGAGGGGCGTGTGGTGTCGGTGGAGAGGACGACAGATAAGGGAGGGCGGAAGTAGGGCTTGCAGGGACCCGGTGAAAGACTGGAGGGCGCATGCACGGGGGAAGCGGAAGCGGTCAACGAGCACGCACGTGTGGCGATCAACGAAGGGGCAGTTGGAGCTGAGACGAGGAAGCGACGAGGCGCATTGACTTCGTTGAGAGAGATCTGATCTTCGCTGAGGTAAGGCCCGTTGTATTTCCTTCTCTTTTTTCTGTTGTCCTCTTCATCCGTCACACTACATCTAGAAAACAAGTAGAGCGGAAGTGTAGTTAGAAACTTCATGTACTCTAATTAATACAAGTGGACGTTGAATTTTTATAGAAAATTCTTGATTTAATTGTTTATATGTTTTTTTAAAAAATTATTTTGTGTATATATCTGCACTTCATAAATTTTTACTCGATCAATTATGTATTGTATAACCTCTTTCACCCCTTCCCCACTCATGTGCTTTATGCACACTTGATGGCCTCTGATGGAATGCCTTCCAATCCCGGTGTCATGACAGTGGAAGGACAGTGAATTCATTCACTCAGCTCTTTAACGGCCAGAAGTGCACCTAATTCCTCAATCACTGGCAGACATTCTACTGTGGAATAGTATTTAGAGTAACGCTCTATCAATCTTTCCATCTGCTTGACTTTTGTCTGTGATTGTTTCACCTGTTACAGTCTTCAATAATACTGTTTTGCTCAAAGTTGGTACGATGGCTTCCCTTATCTCATCATACACTCCGTATATACCTTTTGTGTCAAATGATGGTTAAATACCATTGCAAAGCTGTAGTTAGTTGTTATTAGCATAGCGTTTCGCTGTTTTCTTAGCCTTTCACTCTGCTGTTCTCAATGCTTGCCAGGTTGCATGGATGGGGCGATGTTTATGTTCAAGCAATGCAGCACGCTTTGCCTCGATGACAGCGGTGAGTTTCTCGAATTTGTTTCAAACCAGTCCTGTGTCTTACACTGTTTCTTACTAGAAGTTTTCAGTGTAGTACTGTGGATGGAGTCCGTGAAAGAATCCCATCTCATCTATGCCTTTCCAGGGAGTCTTTAGGAAAACATCTTCCAGTAATCTGATTAACTCTTCTGCTTTAACTGGGTGTCGTGTCATTCATCTTATATTTCCTTCAAAAGCTTGCAAAAAATGTAACTACCTCACCAACAACACTTTTAACCAACGATTAGTTGTTTTAGGAATGGAAGAGGAGTGTTGTGCAGGATTACAATGCAAGAACTTTGAAATATAAGTAATAAAAGGTGTTTTGAGTTAAATGATATCTAAAGCAAGATCTGAACTTTTTTCTTACATTCTAACTTTATTTATGACCTAAAATGCCTCTGGCTCTTCTCTACCACCCTTGGATTGAACAGCCACCTCAGGCACCGGCACCCTTCACACCCACTAGGATGAAGAGGCTCAACCACTCAGTACAGATTAATGCCGACGACGACTTAGAAAATATTGAAATTAAAACAATGCTTAGAAAATTCTATAAATACATTCCGCTTTTGTTTAAAGAATATTATTTTGTCGAGCTTAATAAAAATCTCACCGAGTACTAGTATTCCGAGACGCGCAGTTTAAAATTGTTGGTTTAAAGCTCAGAATTCTTGGTTAAGAACGTAGCATCACTAATAGCAGCATAAGTTTGCAAAAATAAATACATTTTCTTGAAATGAAATTCCACAGCTAATCTTCCAAAGCTGTATGCAGCTTAGTATTTGGTTCACTGACTAAAATAAAACAGGACCAAGCATTATTGTCAGCTCAGATAAACTCTGCACATTCCGACGTGATGCAGTTACAAAAGTGAACTGGAAAGAATCCATAAGTTTATTCACTAATATTCATCTCTTAATTAGTTTCATAAGGCCAATTTTTAAAGGATATAATCGAGTAATTCGATCTTAGTATTTGGTGGTGGTTCTGGCAATTTTTGATAGAAGTTTCTTCGTATCTGAAGATCATGAGGAAGAGTGACACACACTCAAATAGCTGCGTAAACCGATTCTTGAAGCTGCAGGACTTTTCTTCCTGTCTGCGCTTAGTAGTTTTAAAGTAAGAATCAATCCATATAATCTGCTCCCACTCTTCTTTGTTTATATATGTGTGTGTGTGTACATATATACTTGCGTATGTGTGTGTGTGTGTGTGTACAACGGGCTTCCACAGTTGCCGTCAACCAAATTCACTCATGAGGCTAAAGTAGAAGACTTGGAGGTCTGACCACAGTGGATCAGCAGGTTAAGGTGGCTGCAGTGACCAGAAAGCTTTAGGTTTTACATGGGAGTGGCATTCTCCTAGGTGAATTACAGAGGTGAGCTCCACCTGCCCTGGAATTGCCGGAAGGGTGTCAAAGAGGACACCGGAGCCACCGGAAAGATTCTACTCCTTAGTTTGCTGTCGAGGTTGACTCCCCAAGCATTTTCCTTTGCCAAAACACTCACAAGGCTGTGAGGGCTTGTGCTTGGAGTTTCTTCGATAGCACGCTAATTTACCTAGTGTAGGGATCCCGATAGGCGCTGCTATTTCGGTTAAGAATAGGCCCGCGAACAATTGTGGCTAAGAGATGACTTCACACCCACCAAAACCCTGAAACTCCCGAACCAACACTGGATGCAGTTAAAATCATACCCAGACAATCTATAATAGAAATAGAAGGTAACGTCGCGTGTGTTCAGAACTTAGAGTCATCACTGTGCAGTAGTGTCTATTAATATAAATAACTGCGCTATCTCTTTCCCTACTTATCGTCTCCCAAGAGAAACGACTCTCATCTTATTGGATTTATCTTTGGTTACTAATAGATTAACTTGAGTGTTACGTATCGTATGGCAGGTATGTTGGGAACATACTTTTTTTTATCGTTGATAAATATCAGGCAATGTTACGTCTTTAATTGATAAATAAACAATAGTATTGCTATTGATAACCTTTCGCTTCTAACTACGTTGTTTCGGGTTCAGTCTCACTGCTCGGCACCTCGGGCAAGCGTCTTCTTCTAAAGCCTCGTGAGTGAATTTGGTAGGCGGAAACTGTTTGGAAGCCCGTCGTGTACAGACACACATGTATGTATATATGTATATATATATATACCCACCCTCTCTCTCTCTTTCTCCCCCTCTCTTTCTCTCTCTCTCTCTCTCTCTCTTTATATATATATATATTATATATAATATATATATATATATATATATATATATATATATATATATATAAGGTAAATCAAAAATTAAATAAAGAGAGAAATATCAGACGTATACAGTGAATATATTAAATTGACACTCAGTGAAAGTTATAGATAGAAAAATAGGAGTGAAAATTGACATTTTAAACATGCCATTTCATCGTATAAAGGAAAAGATCCGGAGGGGGAGGAAAAGGAGAAAGGAGAGGAAAGTTCGGAGAAAACCACGTGTATTACATGGCCGTTACACATACATACATATATACATACGTATGTATGCATGTCGTTACACACACGCGGGGCGCGCGCGTGTATCGAAGGGGCATGGCCTAGTAGTAGTAAGGTTGTTACACTCACGATCGCGAGACCGTACTTTCAAGTCCTGAATCGAGTGCTGTCAAGTGTTCTTGAGCAAAACTCTTCATCTCATGTTGCTCTGCGATCACTTCGACACCTGACATGTGGTACATTGTGCTTCTGTTCAGGCAACGTTGATTTGATGGACGGAATGAGGTATAAAATACAGCACATGCATTTGATCACTTCAAACAAAATATTTGCGCAAGTTGTTCAGCGAGAAAGTGCACAATCGTCTTTCTAGGACTACCAGAGACAACTATCATCATATGTATAAATAATAATAATAATAATAATAATAATAATAACAACAACAACAATGATAATGATAATAAAAACGTGAAAGGCCAGGTGCATTGCATACCGACAACATTTGAAGTGCGACTGCAAGGTTTTGGCAGTGAAAGGCGTTCATTTCTCAACACAACGTTAATAAAGCAGAATAAAAATAACAAATGAAGACATAAACAAACACATACTTATAAACATATATATATAATATATATATATATATATATATATATATATATATATATGTATATATATATATATATATGTGTGTGTGTGTGTGTGTGTGTGTGTGTGTGTGTGTGTGTGTGTATAAACACTAGACCATTAATAGCAAAACACTTGAAGGTGTAACGAGATTTTAAGAATGCTAACGACGCTACAGCTCTTTGTTAATAAGAACATTCAGGAATGGCGATAAACGATAAGGACGAGCTGTTGTTGCTGGGATCTACTCCCGCTCTCTTAACCCAGACGCGCACAACACACATATATATATATGTGTATACATATATATATATTATATATATATATATATATATATTATATATATATATATATATATATATATATATATATATATATATATATATATAGACGCACATACGCAAACACGTATCTTTGCATAGATATGAACACTATATATATATATATATATAGAGAGAGAGAGATAATAATAATTATCAAAATAAATATACACACATGTATAAACACACGCACGCACACACACATGTCTGTATGTTTATTTAGTTTCCTGTATATTTGCGTATTTATGAAAGATGGCAGGTACAGGCACGTGTGCAATTATTTCTGTATATACACATATATATATATATAATATATATATATATATATTATATATATATATATATAGGATAAAATGTTTTTCAGAAAAATATTTCATCAAAAGTGGCAGCATATTAAAATACCTTTAAAGGTTGAAATTATAAACAACTTATAAACAAGGGCAAAAGAAAAATTATTTCTATGCCAATATGCTGAGAACAGACTTTAGATCGTCAATTTTAACATTTCATTATACATTCACTTTTTTTTCTTTCGCCCTTGTTTATAAGTTATATATATATATATATATATATAGAGAGAGAGAGAGAGAGAGATAAATAAATATTAGAGGGAAACCACTATGTGGACACCCTTATGCTAGAAATAGATCCGCTATGGTCTAACCACTAAGAAATATTCTTAAGAAAAATTTAGCAAAACAACCAAAACGTAATCGAGCAAGACAAAAGAAAAAGCAATAAAAATATGGATTATTCGCGTACATGTTTCACTATTAACATATTGCAGGACTGCAAATTATATTCTCTACGGACATTTATGTAAGTAAAATTACGTAATATGTTAATAGTGAAACATGTACGCGAATAATCCATATTTTTATTGCTTTTTCTGTTGTTTTGCTAAATTTTTCTTGAGAACATCTCTTAGTGGTTAGACCATAGAGGATCTATTTCTAGCATAAGGTGGAGAAAAAGGAGGAGGAGGAGACATCGCGGAATTCTGTAGAAAATTACGACAAATACAACGAGGACGAATCGTTGGTCCGAAATAGGAATAACTACACCCCATCAAAAGGTAAGAACAAAACTCTTGATCACTTCTGTGAATACATCTCGAATTACCCATATCAACATATGCTCAAACAAAAACACAAACCAAACTTCAGCAAAAAAGAATGTTCTGAGCTGAACAAATTAAAAGATGACAAAACAATAACAATCAAAGAGGATGATAAAGGGAGTGCAGTTGTCTTAATGGACACGGTATTCTATATAACTCTAGTACTATCCATATTGGAAGACACAACATATTATGAAAAGGCCCAACACTACAGTGAGCAGAAAATAATGACCTAAATTCCTTGTTAAACCTATACAGAGAAGAGCTCACTGACAAAGAATATGACTATATGAACAAAATTCAAAAGTAAAACCAGTCAATTCTACGGTATTCCCAATATACACAAAAGTGAGAAAATAAGTAACGCATGCAAGATAGCCACAGACATAATAATCAAAGTCCCTACTCCTAATGACCTCAAATTGAGACTTATAATAGCAGGTCCCGCATGCGAAACCCACCGCCTCAATAACTTTTTTGATACCCTCTTAAAACCATTCCTCAAGCATACCAAAAGCTATATAAGGGACGACCTGGATATGCCCAGTCACCTTCCTGAAGCAATAAACAAAAACACCCTACTAGTATCCTTCGATGAACTAGTATCCTTTCATGCAGTCAACCTCTTCCAATATCCCCCACAACCTAGGAATAGAGGCAATTCAATTCTGGCTAGAGAATTACGCCAACGAACTCCCACATCGCATCAAAAAAGAATTTGTGATAGAAGGGCTAAAATTCATCTTGGAAAATAACTGCTTCGTCTTCAAAGACAACTTCTATCGACAAAAATCAGGGGCTGCAAAGGGTACAAGAATGGCCCCCTCCTTTGCTAACCTAGTCATGGAATATCTAGAAATTAGTCTTTATCGTAAGGTTCTAGAAAGATACGGCAGCCCAGTCTCCCTCTACATTGAAAATAACTGAAAGAGATACCTGGATGACTGTTTCATTCTGGCATGAAAATATAGAGTGACTTAAAGAATTCCAAGCACTTATAAATGGATTTGACGTAAACATTCAATTCACGATGGAGTATAACCATTAACCTCGACATCCTCATTAAGAAATCTAACAACGTAATAGAAACAGGTATATAAACTATAAGCCCACAGACTCCAAGCAATATCTACCGTTCAACTCATGCCACTCCAGACACACCAGAATGAATATCCCCTTCAACCTAGCAAAAAGAATATGTACTAGAGTTTTTAATGCAAACATTCGAGACACACGACTACATGAGCTAAAGGATACACTCATCACCAGGAACTACCCACCATCACTAATTGACATATGCTTCAACGTGCCCTTCAACTGAACATCCAGGAACTCAGACATCCCAAATTAAAGAAGGGGTTACAACCAAAAGCCCTACCATATATCTCCACACACAACCCCCTTAACAATGAAGCCTTTGACACCATCCTTTCAAACATTCCCCTGCTAAAAAAGGACCACAGAATGAACTTAATCCTCCAAACGCACACCATCATAAAAAGCAAGAGACAACCCAAATCTATGAAAAGTCTCCTAACACAAACCCGAATACGCTCATCAACAATACAGAAGCCGTCAGTAAAAAATGCGGAAGACCCAACTGTAGGATATGCGTCAATTTAATTGAGGGATCAGAGTTCACCTTCAAACAGGGACAACGTTTCACAGTGAAAAGCATGTGCTTCGGAGAACCTGATATACACACTAACCTGTTCTGCGTGTCAAGAGCAATACATAGGCCAAACAAAAAACAGTCTACACAAAAGGATGGCTCTGCACAGATCCCAGATCAAAATTCCCCAAAACCGAAAAATAGCATTCAGCCAACACATCGACATTTGCGCCAATAACAAAATTCCAAGCTTCAGAATTTCCCCCTCTATCAATTCAGGGACGATACAACCTGTAGCCACCGAATTAGTAAACAGACTCTCTTCATTACAAAATACAGACCCCTTTTGAACGCTTCTACAACAAATGACATCCATCACGGCCTAAGAATAACACAAACACACACGCAAATATTAAAAATGATACACTCAAGAGATTCTCAAGAATTCATTAAAAGCAGTTCCAGTCACTGCTATAATCCATAACGAACCACATCACTTTTAGGTCACTTGACCATTTAACATCCTACTACTATCATACCACCTACATTTCTTCTTATTATCTCTTCTCTTTCTCCTTCTTCTTCGACTTCTTCCTTTCCGCTACCTCCTTCCTAACTACACCACTATTGCTGTTTAGAATAACACCTACGCAAATTCTATTAACAATAGACTCAAAAGAGATGTCTCAAAAATTCAATCACTACTATCATCCACAACAAGTCACTTTCAGGACACTTGACCATTTAACATCCTACTACTATCATGGCACTCCCGCATTCTCCTCCTCCTCCTCCTCCTCCTTCTTCTTCTTCTTCTTCTTCTTCTTCTTCTTCTTCTTCTTCTTCTTCTTCTTCTTCTTCTTCTTCTTCCCTGCCAAGAATTCACAACGACCTCGAACCCACAAGAGTAAACAAGGGAGACAGAGGCAGGCAGAAACAAGGAAAACTTTTCCAAAATTTAATTGTTTTCCATACTTACAGCTGAAAAAGTCTCAATGACTGAAACCGGTACTGAAATGTTTTTTATAAAATTATTCTAGCATTTTGTACCTTGACTTTTTCGATATATATATATATATGTAACTATGTATGTATGTATGTATGTATGTATGTATGTATGTATGTATGTATGTATGTATGTATGTATGTATGTATGTATGTATGTAATGAAATATAAGGATAAAATCTGTAAAGGATTTATCAAGTAGCCAGCGTGGAAAGCCAATTGAGGAAAAAATTAATACAAAGTATATAATTTTTTTCCTTAAGTATACAAAACTTTATTATACCAAAGGCTATTACTATAATTAACGCCTCACGCTGTAATGGAACTCTAAAGTCAAACTACTTCAATAAATATACACAGGCACCGAAATCGGGGGAATAAACATAGAAGATCCTTTAAAAAGGTTTAGGCGTATATCGTTAATGATTTCATGGTCAGCAGGTATAATATGCTCTCCAGTCATCGGCACAACATAACCAGAAAATATAAATATAAACATCTCCGGATACTAAGCGAACAACAACGCATCCAGCAGAGCATATACAAATATTCACACTTATATATCAATGAAAGGTGGGCATCTCAAGTTCATCTCGGCCGCACGTGTATAATCGGAACAATTCAGCACTGAATATATTCCGGTTTAATTTATAAATAAAATATAAGGATAAAACCTATATAAGATTTATCAAGGACATGAGAAGCCCACCCTACTTCATGGATATATATAAATGCAAAGATTTGTATACGCTCTAGTAATATGTGCGCATATATATATTATATTATATATATATAATATATATATATAATATATATATATATATATTATATATATATATATATATGTTATATATATATATATATATATGTATATATATATGTATATATATATGTATATATATATATATATATATGTATATATATATGTATATATATGTATATATATATATATATATTATATATATATATATATTATACATACATAAAATAAATATAAGAGAGTGGTCACTATATTGATCACTCTAGCACCAGTTAATCCAAAAGGTTTCAACCACGAAAATACATGTTTCCCATGAAAGCCAAGTACGACTGTTAGCTCACACGGACAGGGCAAATAAAAATAACAAAATACAGATTATTTTGGGACAATTGTTTCGCTATTAATGAATTAAATGTAATATTACTTACAATAATCCATTTGTAGCTCGTCAGCCAAGACTATCTGGATGAAATCCACTCAATCACACGCCAGATTTTACCATAACGATAAATACGCGTGTGGTTCAATTGATTACAACCGACGTTATAATTCAAATGCCCCAACCAACAGCGCGCCAAAACTCTCACGGAAACAAATACAGCATTTAGAAATAAATGCAGCATAATTATAATTAATTAATAAGGGTGAGAGAATTAGATACTAATTTAATAGTATATTATTCCACACCAAGTGGCCTAGTGCTACGAGAAACCTGGATTATTATAATATTTTATAACATATTATAATATTTTCACAAAATAAATATAAGAGAGTGGTCACTATATTGATCACTCTAGCACCAGTTAATCCAAAAGGTTTCAACCACGAAAATACATGTTTCCCATGAAAGCCAAGTACGACTGTTAGCTCACACGGACAGGGCAAATAAAAATAACAAAATACAGATTATTTTGGGACAATTGTTTCGCTATTAATGAATTAAATGTAATATTACTTACAATAATCCATTTGTAGCTCGTCAGCCAAGACTATCTGGATGAAATCCACTCAATCACACGCCAGATTTTACCATAACGATAAATACGCGTGTGGTTCAATTGATTACAACCGACGTTATAATTCAAATGCCCCAACCAACAGCGCGCCAAAACTCTCACGGAAACAAATACAGCATTTAGAAATAAATGCAGCATAATTATAATTAATTAATAAGGGTGAGAGAATTAGATACTAATTTAATAGTATATTTATTCCACACCAAGTGGCTAGTGCTACGAGAAACCTGGATTATTATAATATTTTATAACATATTATAATATTTTCACAAAATAAATATAAGAGAGTGGTCACTATATTGATCACTCTAGCACCAGTAATCCAAAAGGTTTCAACCACGAAAATACATGTTCCCATGAAAGCCAAGTACGACTGTTAGCTCACACGGACAGGGCAAATAAAAATAACAAAATACAGATTATTTTGGGACAATTGTTTCGCTATTAATGAATTAAATGTAATATTACTTACAATAATCCATTTGTAGCTCGTCAGCCAAGACTATCTGGATGAAATCCACTCAATCACACGCCAGATTTTACCATAACGATAATACGCGTGTGGTTCAATTGATTACAACCGACGTTATAATTCAAATGCCCCAACCAACAGCGCGCCAAAACTCTCACGGAAACAAATACAGCATTTAGAAATAAATGCAGCATAATTATAATTAATTAATAAGGGTGAGAGAATTAGATACTAATTAATAGTATATTTATTCCACACCAAGTGGCCTAGTGCTACGAGAAACCTGGATTATTATAATATTTTATAACATATTATAATATTTTCACAAAATAAATATAAGAGAGTGGTCACTATATTGATCACTCTAGCACCAGTTAATCCAAAAGGTTTCAACCACGAAAATACATGTTTCCCATGAAAGCCAAGTACGACTGTTAGCTCACACGGACAGGGCAAATAAAAATAACAAAATACAGATTATTTTGGGACAATTGTTTCGCTATTAATGAATTAAATGTAATATACTTACAATAATCCATTTGTAGCTCGTCAGCCAAGACTATCTGGATGAAATCCACTCAATCACACGCCAGATTTTACCATAACGATAAATACGCGTGTGGTTCAATGATTACAACCGACGTTATAATTCAAATGCCCCAACCAACAGCGCGCCAAAACTCTCACGGAAACAAATACAGCATTTAGAAATAAATGCAGCATAATTATAATTAATTAATAAGGGTGGGTGAGAGAATTAGATACTAATTAATAGTATATTTATTCCACCCAAGTGGCCTAGTGCTACGAGAAACCTGGATTATTATAATTTTATAACATATTATAATATTTTCACAAAATAAATATAAGAGAGTGGTCACTATATTGATCACTCTAGCACCAGTTAATCCAAAAGGTTTCAACCACGAAAATACATGTTTCCCATGAAAGCCAAGTACGACTGTTAGCTCACACGGACAGGGCAAATAAAAATAACAAAATACAGATTATTTTGGGACAATTGTTTCGCTATTAATGAATTAAATGTAATATTACTTACAATAATCCATTTGTAGCTCGTCAGCCAAGACTATCTGGATGAATCCACTCAATCACACGCCAGATTTTACCATAACGATAAATACGCGTGTGGTTCAATTGATTACAACCGACGTTATAATTCAAATGCCCCCAACCACAGCGCGCCAAAACTCTCACGGAAACAAATACAGCATTTAGAAATAAATGCAGCATAATTATAATTAATTAATAAGGGTGAGAGAATTAGATACTAATTTAATAGTATATTTATTCCACACCAAGTGGCCTAGTGCTACGAGAAACCTGGATTATTATAATATTTTATAACATATTATAATATTTTCACAAAATATAAGAGAGTGGTCACTATATTGATCACTCTAGCACCAGTTAATCCAAAAGGTTTCAACCACGAAAATACATGTTTCCCATGAAAGCCAAGTACGACTGTTAGCTCACACGGACAGGGCAAATAAAAATAACAAAATACAGATTATTTTGGACAATTGTTTCGCTATTAATGAATTAAATGTAATATTACTTACAATAATCCATTTGTAGCTCGTCAGCCAAGACTATCTGGATGAAATCCACTCAATCACACGCCAGATTTTACCATAACGATAATACGCGTGTGGTTCAATTGATTACAACCGACGTTATAATTCAAATGCCCCAACCAACAGCGCGCCAAAACTCTCACGGAAACAAATACAGCATTTAGAAATAAATGCAGCATAATTATAATTAATTAATAAGGGTGAGAGAATTAGATACTAATTTAATAGTATATTTATTCCACACCAAGTGGCCTAGTGCTACGAGAAACCTGGATTATTATAATATTTTATAACATATATAATATTTTCACAAAATAAATATAAGAGAGTGGTCACTATATTGATCACTCTAGCACCAGTTAATCCAAAAGGTTTCAACCACGAAAATACATGTTTCCCATGAAAGCCAAGTACGACTGTTAGCTCACACGGACAGGCAA
>NC_043007.1:61969554-61992054 GCF_006345805.1 Octopus sinensis | reverse complement strand
TGATTTCCTATTTGACTTTGGTCTTCTTATAGATTGGAAACACAAAAGACTGATATACTCTGAAAAGAATTTATCAGAACAAGGTACGCGCATTAAATCTGCTGCTGTTGATTCTCTTTTCTTTGTGCCCTCTACATCTAATCGTTATCACACGATTCTTCAAACATTTCCAGACATCACTCGTACCGTTTTTAAAACAGGAATCCAGTACACTCAATTACGCATCATATCAATGAAGGACCTCTTGTTTCATCGTGAACAGACGAGTCACTGCTGCCAAATTAAAAATAGCAAAGGAATGAATTTGACCACTTGTTGGACCTCGGAATAATTCGACCTTCCTAGTAATTGGTCTTCGCTGTTTATAGTTCCGAAGAAAGCTGAGGGAGATAGGCATCCATGTGGAGACAACAGACGTTTGAATGTTTTTATCTGTTCCTTATATTCATGATTTCTCAGCTTTTTTTTAATGTTTGTACTGTTTTTTCGATAATCAGCACACACTCATAATCAGATTCCCACAGAACCTGCTGGTGTTCTCAAAACAGCGATAACTTTTCCTTTTGGCCTTGCCGAATTTCTTAAAAATTATATTTTGGTCTTAGATGTGCTGCAAATACTTTCCAGCGGTTTATTGACGAAGTTACTCTTTGTTTAGACTTTGTGTTCGCCTGTATCGTTGACTTGTCGATTGCTAAGCCTACCGAAGATCAGCAAGAACAGCGTTTGAAACAACGTTTTACTAGGTTATCACATATGGCGTCGTAATTAACTTAAGCAAATGTCTTTTTGGTGTTTCTTCAATCTCATTTTTAGGACATATTATTGATAGAAGGAATCCAGCCGTCGAAGGAAAAAGTAGATACGGTTACAAATATTCCTGTTCCTACATCATTGAGGAAGTTACGAGAGTTTCTCGGGCTTATTAACTTCTACTGGCGATTTATCACGTACTGTACAGAAACAATATATCGACTAACAAAATCACTACGTAATAGTAAACGGAAAAATGAAACTATTTAGCTCCGACAGAATTACAGTTTTTTAACGACATTAAAGAACTAGAGTTAAATTGCTAGCCCATCCGATACCAAATGCACCCCTATCACTAATGGTAAATGCATCTGACGTTGGAATCGGAGGAATACTCAACAGTTTGTTCAAAATTACTGGCAAGTTCTACTTTCGGACGAAAATTATTGACCTTAAGTTAATTGTCAGTAAAACACTTTTGCTATTTCTTTGAAGGAAGAACTTTCACCATCTGTACTAATTATAAACCATTAACCCAAAACGGTTAAATATTCCCCAAGAGACATTAGACACCTTGTATTTCACAGTTTACGTTGGAGATACGTCATATTAAAGGTACTGAAAATTATGCAGCAGACGCACTATCCCTTATTTATATCAATGTGTTGCAAACTGAGGATACTATTTGTATACATTACAAACTTATTGCTTAATCATTGTCAAATGAACTTTATCTCAGCATTTATTCTGTATTCAATGCATGTTCTTTTTCGCTTGTGTTGGCATATTGTATTTCTATGTAATTTCGCTATTTAGTTGATTCGTTCTTTCTGTTTACACAGTAAATCACTGGAAGAAGACTCCTGTAGGTATTCGAACTACAGATGCTAGGTAGGGATCACGAGTGAGCCATCACAGTTTCACGTGATTCATCTATACATTGACCAATCAGCGTTAAGCTGTGTGCGGTATGGCTCCTCGGATGATTTAAACTTCACCCCCTTTTCACCCTTCAAAACAGTTTGGCGCCTAAGTCACAAAGCAGACAACCCCAGGCAAGCGAGCAAGGCAGATGGCTTCGGGCAACTGAACAAGGCAGACGGCCTCGGGAATTCGCGTAGGCCACCTGGGCACTCACAGAAGGCAGATCACTGAGACCAGATCATCTTGGACATTCAGACAGACCAGCTCGAGCAAGAAACGATTTCGGATACTCACACAACATGTACCACAACTAACCTTCTACATGACACGGTGCGGTTCTCTCTTCCCATTCGGCAGTTTTATTATCAGCATCTTTCTTTCGTAAATAGTAAATCATGTCCAGTAATAAATATATTAAAAGGTAGAAGGTTTTGTTTTGCTTCATTTATTATACACGCAATCAGCTTGATCACACGACAGTGGTCTTCAACAAATACAACACACACCAACAAGCAACCACCACAACATCGATGGACAAGTACCCTCACGACGTTGGTGACTATGCAATTTCACAACAATGGTATTACTTTCTCCAACAACCAACTTTTTCTCATCGACCAGTTCTTCTGAGTACAAAACGTTTCCTTAGCTCGAATGAATATCTGACTTTCACAAGTAACATGGACATTTTACATAAACTCGTTATTAACCAAATAAATAGCTAACATTTTAAGAACCACTCAAATGATCCACCTCTGTTTCATCACATTGGAGTAATTCAATGAGATGTACCTCTTTGAGATGTACTGAGTAGCCAATAGAAATTGTACTGTTTAAATTTTCATTATGGAGTAACACACTTTGAACTATTTAAAAACAATCGTCACTTTTTGGGGCTATATAGAGTCACACCCATTGTATATCAGCTCTAAAATATCGTTCGATCTTTTTCACATGTTACAGATAAACGCTATTTCTTTTACGCTCCGATGAAATACTGACATCTCGTGGTTGAACGCCGTTCTTCAAAATTCATGTCAAAATCATGTTCAAAAATCCCACTTCTGTCTTTAAATGGAAGAAGCGCATCATAATTTTGGCACAGGTACTTTATCCGAATTGGGCATTGCCCAAGTTGTAGAATTCAGGTTCGGACATGTAAGTTTCTGCCTATTTTTTGTATTGTAACTCGAAGTTCTGAAATAGCACTCGTCACAAGTGGAATGCCTTTTATAAAAGGCCAGCTCGACCAAACCTGACCTGGGACCAAACAACAATAATAACAAAAATCACAATAAATGACTGTTTTTTTTTTAATATTCATCTAAATAATACTTATCTTTAACATTGGCACAAAGCCTCACATTTATATAGGAGTCAATTTAACTGATCTACAGTACCTCATAGAAGTATTTTGTTGATGGAAAGAGTAAACGCCATGTACAGACGCATATTTTGAAAAATCGCCACTACTTTACATAGTCCTCCGTTAAAGTACTGCGGTAGTGATATATATACATATGTATAGATGATGATTTAGCTTGAACTCGAGTCATACGTATTTGGTGAGAAGTGTAGGTTCACGATGAAAGAAAAAGTCGAATTTGAACCCTGAACGTAAAGAAACAAAATTAAATGCCACAAACAGTTTTGTTAGAAGCTTCCTCAATTTTGGCATCTGCCACTGTGTATGAATATACTCCTATAATATCAATATACGTATATACATATCTTGGCAAATATACGAGCGTGCAAGTAATGAGCAAACACGACGCGCATGCACACACACACACGCGCGCAATCTCTTTTTCTTTTTTTTTTTATACCTTCAAATATATACATACCATATATCCCATACACATCTTAGATTTTCAAGGATAAAAACAATTAAATGCTGCTTTATGGGACACCTTGTGTACACATGCATACAATGAAGTCTGCGTGTGTATGTGCAAGGTGGATGACGTGTGAAGTGGCATAAAATACACACCCAGCTTTAAGAGTGTAGGGGAAATTACTGTTAAAAGATATACATCTGTTTCGTTCATTATCCTAAAATCATCATTACATTTATTTTCCTCCTCACCAATACCTACTCCCTGTTCTTTTCAAACCACTTCAGCTGTGCTAAGTTCTTCCACTTTGTAGCTCGTTGAAGGAGATAACTGAATTTTTTCATTCTTAATTTACTTGTTAATGTCACCTTTTTTACAGATAGAATCTTATCAACGATGTTTCTTTAGTTAGGAATGGTTGCTAGAGTTAGACGCGTGTGTGAGTGTGTGTGTGTGTGTGTGTATGTGTGTTTGTGTGTTTGTGTGTGTGTATGTATGTGTGGTGTGTGTTTGTGTGTGAAGTGCGTGCGCGTGCGTATTTATGTTTGCGAGGAGTTTGAAGGTGTAGGCTAGATGGTTGGGCATATAACCCGTGTTCTTGATAAAAAGAAAAAAAATTACTGCAAAAGAAAAGCATCTCATGCTTCTGTATAAACAATATATACATGGCATCATCTTGCATCAGTGGCAATGAGCTATGTTGGATGTATATAGTTAATACTCCATCATCAGTTTTCTTTTTTATATATCTTAGGTCTTGCCAGCTGATAAACGTGTGTACATTATATTCATCTAATTAAAATACATTCGACACACAGATACGGGTTGCTTGCCATTCATGCGTATCTCTGAGAAATGGCTGGTGGTTGGCTGGATTATTTTTATTGTTGTTGGTAATATACCTGTTACTTCAAGGTAAGCCGGTCGAAAGCATTAACACCTGTATCTCAGGTAAGGCAACTGTAAAATGATGTCTGTCTCGTAGATTTGGGTCAAAATTTATTAACTATTCCTAGCCGCTCGATAAACTACATAGAGGCTTCCTGGTGGGGGCGGAGGCAGTGGTGGTGGCAATAAAGCGGTATGGGAATGAGTATTAGAAAGATATATAGTTTCTCCCATGGGCGTGGAATTTGACATAAAGAAAAGTAAAATGGAGACGCGGTAACGTTCTTGCTTACCTCTAGATTAGGGGTCCCAAACAACTGGACCGTGGATCATTTGGTACCGAGCCACATAGAAAAAAATTCATTTTTAGATCTTATTTCTGTTTTATTGACTACTACATTCTACAGGGTGTTTATTTTAAAATTATATGTGTAGTATATTTGCAATATATATACATACTAGCAGAGACACCTGACGTTGCTCGGGGTTAAAATGGCATAGTTTGTATATAATATATTACAGTTATGTTGAAACAGGTGATATGGTAAAGTGCAGCATTGACAACAAAACATTTGTGGAGCAAATGATGGGCTAATTTGACTAAGCAACATGCTATGCGTCCGTTTAGAGTATTTCAGGTTCTAGCCTGTGGGGGTTATGTGAGTTTTGAACGCACCGAGAAGCTGTCAGTGGATATACTCTCTTTTGCAGGAGTCGGCGCTGTGTCTGTCACGACCCATCATCTGAAAATGTTGACACCTCCTTCTGGTTTGTTGTCCTACCTCACTCATAAAGTAAATTTGGAGGAACTGTGGTTGTTCATATGCGGGTAACTGGGAACCAATGAGGTGAGAGACTTGCCCTTGAATTTTGATGTCGTCGTAAATTCATGTTTATCTATCTTCTTAGATGCACCAAACGATGTCATTTGCAGAGTTGTATTGTTCAGAAAATCCTTTAACTGGATGGAAATGCCTTCTAGAAGATCCATAAGATGTTGAGAAGGGGCCGGTAGGGCTGGCAATGTTACCTGCCCGCCTGAGCAGCACATACCATTTGTTTCATTTGAAAATTTTAAAGCTCTACGGAAAAGACAATTTGTGTTTAGCACACCAATTTGGACAGAGTTATTATTTTTATAAGAATGGGATGGATCATATCTGAAAACAGCTTCAGGAGTTGTGAAGAATGAATTTGTACCTAGTCTGTTTCTGAGAGCTATTCTATTGGACCTCTGTCTAATCATTAAAATATTGATTTAATGGATCCAGCATTAAGTGCTGCAACATGCATTTGCTGATCTTGAAAAGATCTCTTCTAGCGTCTCTCTTCAGTCTCTCGCCTTCAGTTTTCTACAATCCTCCTTGCTTTATACTTGTTTCTGGAGAGATTACGTCTTTTCTTTGGTGACATATTTTTCACAATATTGTAAACAAAAAATTATGAACATAGAAAGAAATTATACGTTAATCCATATCTTTGTAAGCAGTTGTATCCGTAAACATTTTATTTGAAGAGAGCAGAAATTGAAAGAAGTGAAAGCGAAAAGAACAGAGGAAGAAAGTGAAAGATGTATGTACGTCTATATGAAATGGACGTGTGTGTGTGTTTGTATGCATACGTGCGTGCTTGCACGTGCGCATGTGAGAGAAATAGGGTGAGAAAGAGAGGTAGAGTGAGTGAGTGAGTGAGTGAGTGAGTGAGTGAAGGTGTGTGTCATAAGGATTGAGACATGCCTATGGAATATTGGATCCCCTATTCAACGATTTAGGCAGTTGTGTCAGAATGCAAAACCTCTTGGAGAAACACAAAGTCCCATATTCTTGCTCACCTCCAGAGTGCTCAGAAAACGATATTCTAGGATAAGGAAGGTTTTCGAGTAATGTGGTATTAGTTGTCTCTGGACCTAAAATTAATGAACAAAACAGTTATATCTTGTCTATCTCTCCTCATCTCTTTCCCTCTCTCCATCTCTCTCACCCCTCTCTCTCTCTATATATATATATATATATAATACACACATTATATATATAGGTATGTATATATGCATGTATTTGTGTGTTTGTGTGTGTACGAGTGATTAAACAAACGAAAAACGTAGCACTCAACACATTTGGTTAGAGTTGCTTGCACTTAATGACAGGGCGTAGGACTTGTCCATCTCATCAGATGTTCATATATATATATATATATAAAAGTTATGGAGCAGTATATGATATACATGAAGTTAGATAAGGCCGGTTTATGGGATTACCCCGGGTTTCACGTCCATAAAGCGTTTGGTTTTACGGCGTATCATCAGATCCCAAAACCTGTTGGCTATTAAGGGCTCTAGAATATGAAGGAGGAAAGACTTCGTTACTCAATGTCAACAACAAGGGATTGTCTCTCTCTTTAGCTATCGATCACCAGTGACCCTGATAACCTGTGGGTTCCAATAGGCGTGCAGGAATATTCTGAAATGTAAGCACGGTCCGAAGACCTCCGTTCTCGAGTTAAGGATGTTCCCCGGGTCGAGAGAGTCCTTTAAATTCCTCGCCTGTTCCGCTATGCATTGTTTACAGCACTTGGTCCCGTTTATGTAGGGGTCTAGATTTCCTAGGATTCTCCACGATATTCTGTATAGAATCCTGTCGTCTATAAACCGCCATATATGACTGGCTAATGACGTAACGTATCTCCTTTTCGGTATCCTGAAGGAGGATCTGTGGTCGGAGAGTCGTTGTTTGAACGTGTTCCCGGAGCAACCGATGTATCTCTGTGGTCGGGTGTTGGCAGTGCTGTGCCTGTTGGTGTTGGCGTTGCTGCTACCGCTCTTGTTGGTACTGATGTTTTTGGTACTGGCGCTGTTGGTTCTGTCACTGCCGGTGTTGGTAATGGTGCTGTTGTTGTTGTTGTTGTTGTTAATGTTGTTATTATGGCCATTGTCATTGATGGAGGTGCTGTCACTGCTGTTATAGATAACATTGAAGATGGCTCTGCTGCTATTTCCGTTAGAGATACTGCCATTGCTGTTGTTGCTGTTATTGTTGGTATCGCTGGCGATGGTGATGGTGCTGTCGCTGGTTCTGTTCGTGTATCTGCTGCTTCTATTGGTACTGTCATCCCTACTACTGCAGTAATCGTTGGAGAGCTGTTGACGTTGCTGCTTTTAGGGTCAGCCAGTACCTCAGCTACATAGACGACTCCCTTGGTTTCTTAGTGGCCTCTCTCTGTTGTGGTTTCTGTATGAGTATCCTGCCTCCACTTGTGGTCTTGGGGAGCTAACTAGAATGCTCTCAATATTGGGGGAACTGCTAAAAGAGATCCTTAGGTTGTGCTTGTTGAAAATGCGTCCGTACTTATGTGAACGTGTGAAATGTTTATCTATTAACTTCAGGAATATCCTACCTACAAACGTTTTTACGTTGAGAGAAGGTGTGTGTGTGTGTATGTGTGTGGTTCAAACCAAATGATATTTCTGCGACGCTTCCTTCTACGGATATTGGGGCATGACATGTAGGAGATGTGGTCCCTAAATCCGCTAGCAGCTAGAGCTTCGTTATAGTAGGGGGCTACTGCACTAAAAATCTCTTGAATGGAGGAAAAGTTCGTGATCCTCTTGGTGACACCCTTCACCAGGTTTTTGAACACGATGGGTTGGTGACAGGAGGCTGTGTTAGTGTACGTTAGCCTCTCATTTGGCTTGCGGTAGGGCTGTATGTACTGGACCCAAGTCAAGCGTGATATCTAATAAGTTCGCGGTGGAAAGATTGATCTCGATTGTTAATTTCAGTCCCATGTTGCCAAGTGTGCTAATTAGATCTTTTCTAAACCTGTCTAGGGTGTGCTCGTTTTTTCTTCTAGGGATGGCCAGGGCGTCATCTCTGTAGTGACCAAAGAGGACAAAATGGATTTTTTTGTTTTAGGGTATCAAGGATACACAACCCGATGAGGTCACATACATCAGCGCTATCGTAGGCCCCCATCGCTACATCAAAGGAACCCGTGGAGTTGGATTGCTTTACCCAGGTCGAACCTTTATTGAACAGCACTGTTTTTCTGGCGTGCATAATGACATCTATATCCCTGTCGCTAACGTCAGTGAAACCCCTAACAAAGGAAAGCGCCTTGACCAATAATCCTTTTGATATAGACGGGTGAAACTTACTCTGCTTCTCCCCTTGTTGGTATTAAACCAAGCAGTCACCTCACTTGTGCCACGCCATAATGAAAGGTTGGCGTCTCTCCTTATGTCGTTATTGATGTTTCTCAATATATGCTTGCTAGCTAGACCGATGTCGGATTTGGCCGAATTAAGCAGGCGGCATTTAGGGTTTGAAGCAAAGTTCGGTTTATGATCTTATATGGTAATAAAATTCTAGAGAGGCCTTAAGCCAACAGGTTTTGAGATCTGATGATACACCGTAAAGCTAAACTCTTTATGGACGTGAAACCCAGAGTAATCCCTTAAACCGACCTTATCTAATTTTATATGTATATATAAATACCAACCAAGGAGATCTAAACCGCATTGATAAACACCAACTACGACCAATTTGTTGTAGTAGAAATACTTACGATACAGCTAGCACAGTAACAACGCCGGTAAATGGAGTCGGGACTGCCTTGTATACAAATAAATACGATAAATGCTCATGCAGAGAAAAATCAAAATGTCCTTTTATTAATCTCTGTATGAGTACAAATCTTGTATATAAATGTACCGTGTACACAAAGGGAGGGCCCTATTGGGGCATGACATGTAGGAGATGTGGTCCCTAAATCCGCTAGCAGCTAGAGCTTCGTTATAGTAGGGGGCTACTGCACTAAAAATCTCTTGAATGGAGGAAAAGTTCGTGATCCTCTTGGTGACACCCTTCACCAGGTTTTTGAACACGATGGGTTGGTGACAGGAGGCTGTGTTAGTGTACGTTAGCCTCTCATTTGGCTTGCGGTAGGGCCTGTATGTACTGGAACCCAAGTCAAGCGTGATATCTAATAAGTTCGCGGTGGAAAGATTGATCTCGATTGTTAATTTCAGTCCCATGTTGCCAAGTGTGCTAATTAGATCTTTTCTAAACCTGTCTAGGGTGTGCTCGTTTTTTCTTCTAGGGATGGCCAGGGCGTCATCTCTGTAGTGACCAAAGAGGACAAAATGGATTTTTTTGTTTTAGGGTATCAAGGATACACAACCCGATGAGGTCACATACATCAGCGCTATCGTAGGCCCCCATCGCTACATCAAAGGAACCCGTGGAGTTGGATTGCTTTACCCAGGTCGAACCTTTATTGAACAGCACTGTTTTTCTGGCGTGCATAATGACATCTATATCCCTGTCGCTAACGTCAGTGAAACCCCTAACAAAGGAAAGCGCCTTGACCAATAATCCTTTTGATATAGACGGGTGAAACTTACTCTGCTTCTCCCCTTGTTGGTATTAAACAAGCAGTCACCTCACTTGTGCCACGCCATAATGAAAGGTTGGCGTCTCTCCTTATGTCGTTATTGATGTTTCTCAATATATGCTTGCTAGCTAGACCGATGTCGGATTTGGCCGAATTAAGCAGGCGGCATTTAGGGTTTGAAGCAAAGTTCGGTTTATGATCTTATATGGTAATAAAATTCTAGAGAGGCCTAAGCCAACAGGTTTTGAGATCTGATGATACACCGTAAAGCTAAACTCTTTATGGACGTGAAACCCAGAGTAATCCCTTAAACCGACCTTATCTAATTTTATATGTATATATAAATACCAACCAAGGAGATCTAAACCGCATTGATAAACACCAACTACGACCAATTTGTTGTAGTAGAAATACTTACGATACAGCTAGCACAGTAACAACGCCGGTAAATGGAGTCGGGACTGCCTTGTATACAAATAAATACGATAAATGCTCATGCAGAGAAAAATCAAAATGTCCTTTTATTAATCTCTGTATGAGTACAAATCTTGTATATAAATGTACCGTGTACACAAAGGGAGGGCCCTATGTTTACATTGAGCAGACGGCTGATTCATTTAAGAATCGTTATAGTAACCATATGCGAAACCATACAATAAAATTTCCAGGAGATGTTGGGGAATATAATTTCCAGGAGATGTTGCTCCGAGGAATCCCAGTCTATTCTGTGGACTAACGAGAAGATAATTAATAGAATTTTCTGAACGACTCTCGAGATGCTTACGTGCATATAAATGTACTTTCGCACAATGCAGTGAGAATGAATTTTGAGTAATCGTTAACTTAACTTAATTTACTTTAAGGTATGGATGACTTAAGTTTGCTTTTAACCTCTCCATTCTTATACATACCAAGATGATCACTGGCTCGGTGATCATGAGTGCACCAAACCTCACGTGTGCTTATGCTCACATTTTTGTGAATGCAGCTTGCCCAAGAGCGTTTATACATCCATATCTCTTAACGGTTATTTTTAATACATTTCTCACTGGATTGCGTATTCGTTTCTCTTTTTGCCATCTGTGATTTTATTTTTGATCTTCTATATAAATGAAGATATTTCCTCCGTCTGACTGCATTTTATTCTACAAAACGGAAAGTTACATTGCGGAACAGTTGTATTTATTTATCACCCGACGAGATACATCTGCACCACCGGATGCTTCTGATCTAGTTGTTGAGTGTTCCACCCAAGAGAAATCGATGCTAGATGTGTCGAAACAATTGTCGTGATTAATAATAAATTTTCGTATGTTCCATTTCTGTCTTTCATCTGCTATATAATAATAATAATATAATAATAATAATAATAATAATAATAATAATAATAATAATAATAATAATATTAGGGAGTATATCTCCAAACTTACAATGAAAAATTCAATTTAGAATTAAATCAAATTTCACAATATAAATATATAAAATATATAAATTAGAGAAAAACCACTATTATGCAATTCAAGCAATGATAAACATAAACCAAATCATAAATAAAAAATAAAATATATTTTAAAACATATAACTAGATCACTGAAAGTACAAAAAATGAATAAACAATATATAATAAGTATTCGTTAATTGTTTTTTCATTTTTGTACTTTTAGTGATCTAGTTATATGTTTTAAAATATATTTTATATTTATTTATGATTTGGTTCATGTCTATCATTGTTTGAATTGCATAATAGTGGTTTTTCTCTAATTTATATATATATATATTATATATATATATATATATATATATATATATGCATACGCGTATACATATATACATGCATACATACATACATACATACATACATACATACATACATACATACATACATACATACATACATACATACACGCACACACAGAGAAACGCATCATTTTATTTATATGTATATGCTTAATTTAGAATTGCATTTTTGTAAACCTGTTCCATTTGTTCCAAACGTTGACAGTAAACGCACTAGAATTACATACTGCAACCGACTAAGGTGTTTCTTTTCATTCACACATCTTGGTACGTTCGTCAGCCCTTTAACACACTAATCTATTAACACCTAAGAATACTTAGTTTCAAAGAAGCACAGTCTTAAATAGATGCCATTTGATAGTGATGTGTCAAACAACTCAGTGTATATAATTTCCTTTAATCAGCTTAACAAAGATTTTGGGAAAAGACGTGAGAGTTGGGTACGTGTATATATTTGTTTTAGTGTCTTCTTAGTGTATCACCATTCTACCTTTCTATCTTTATCCACTCATAACTTGCGTGCGCATAAACACTCACACATACACAAACACTCAATCACATATACATATACACACATATAAATATATGCTTATATGTATATTTATATATATATATATATATATATATACATACGTACGCATACACATGCATATGCACACACACACACAAACATATTGCACAAGCAAATTGGCAGAGTCGTTAGAGCATTGAGTAAAATGCTTCGCAGTATTTTTTCTGTTTCTATACTCTTATCGTACACTGTGGTCAACTTGGTCTTTTATCCTTTCGGGGTCCGTATAAAAAAATTGAAAAACACCCAATCCTGGACGGCATATGCCTTGTTGTGTTTGTTCCGGCTCTTTTGCATTCTAACTTGAAATACTCCTATGCTTTTCTTGGGTGGCAGGCTTAATACGGCTCCGGCTTAAACTGCCCTCCCCACACCTGGTACCTTGGTGCCTTTATTGGATCCATTTTGTTATTCCACCTTCCTTCCCGCAAGTTTTGGGGGCCTGGTAAAGGGTCATGGGCATTGGCGTTCTCCTGACCGAAAAATAATAATGTGTATATGTTTAGTATTTAAAACACACTGGAGAAGCAGAATGAATTCCTTCGGTGAGCAGAGGATCTTTAGAATTATGTGTTCTACTCAGACAGTGAGTTTCAGCCCACAAGCTTTCACCAGATATTCCACTATCTTATAGATTCGGTAATTTTGCTTCTGTGGTAGCTGAGATGCCATAAGCTTTCTCCTTAAGTAGCTAAGCTGTCACCAAAGGGCAGTATCAACAATTAGATAACTGTTGGAAATGATTGGATATTTTTGTAGAGCAAGAAGTAATCTTTCAGTATTCTAAGTCAGTCATACGTTTTCAATTCTTGTTTGAAACTTTTTCACTTCACTTTTGTTGCTAATATATTTTGTTAACAACATCCATTTCTCTAATCAAATACTCGGGTTTTTAACAGGAATAAAATCGAATAATCTCGCAGGCAATTAAAATAACGTGTTTCTTTAAAAGTAAGTGCGAAGCAATCAACACACGTATTGCTTAGATCCGTTTTCATATATTTTGACTAGACAACAATAAACAGCAAATGCAAGCTGTGGAGATAATTTGTTATCTGTGTGCAGTTGAAATAAAACGATTTCCTTGGGGATTCGAAGCCGGTTCGCCTCCTAAGCATCTCCATCAGTTTTCTTCTTTACTGCTATTGTAGTGACTTGATAATTATTAATGATGTCAACATTTGTACGCGTGCTATTTATAGCTTTACGCATAGGCATATCAACGAAAGAGATTTATGCATTCTAATTTCTTACCGATACGCCCTGTAAAAGTTAGCAGGACGAGGTAACCTTGCTCTTCCACAAAACCTGTTAGCATGCCGAATCACGCGATTGTAATTCTCATGTGACGTCTTATTTTATTAATATTCTGAGAAGTGTTTGGTTACCAGAAACAGTGAATTGTAGAACAAGAAGTCTAATGCCTTCGAGTATTTAGTTTCGTTTCTCTAAATTCTACGTTCAAATCCTGATGGATGCGAATTCCAACGAAGAAATGGATTTAGCTTCATTCTAGTGTTAAAAATGATTAATAATTGCTGTAATTAATAATACATTACAGAAGTTTTATTTCTATCTAAAAAATTTAATTCATTAAAATTATTAGATAACAACTCCCAAGTTTGAAGAGGTGATGAATGTGTAACTACTACTGTAGTTGAATGATATTCTTAAGGCCGCAATTTACTCACACACAACATATTTCAGAGCTTGTCGCTAATTCAATTCTTAACCAAATGGAAAACCGTTAACATTTTTGAAGAGGACTGGCCCCTAGCTACGTTTTGGCATAAAATAATTGAGATTTGGTTTAGCAGAAAAAAAGTTTACATCAAAATTTGTAGCGACGTTATAGGTGAGTAAGAAACGCCACCAATCAAGTTTAGATCTAAATAACTTTATTTTAGAAGCAAAATATATTTATATTTATACTTTATTATGAATATAGTTCTAGGGCACTTTTGATATATGTCACCGGTATCATTGAGGTAAGGAAAAACATATCAACGACACCGCTAATTAACACATTTGACATATTATTAATTAGCATAATAGCATAGCCTGGAAAAAAACATGGATTACATGGAAAAATGAGAGCAAGAGAAATAATATTCTTAAGGTTCTTGCCCAAGATGTCACATTTTAGGACTGAACTCAAGAGCACATGGTTAGGAAACAAGCTTCATTAGCACACTGAGTCACACCTGGGCTTCTCAGGTGTGGCCGTGTGACAAGAAGCTTGCTTCCCAGCCATATGTTTCCAGGTTCTGTTCTACTCCGTGACACCATGGCAAGTGTTTTCTGCTATAACTTCGGGCAGACCAAAACATTTTGGTAGACGGAAAGTGATAGCCAGTTGTGTGTGTGTGTGTGTGTGTGTGTGTGCGCATGTGTCTTTTTGTCTGTGTTTGTCCCACCACCACCATCGATCCCAGTGCTCGACTGGTACTTTATTTTATCGACCTCGACAGGATGAAAGGCAAAGTTATCCCCGGCGAAATTTGAACTAAAACGGACGAAATGCCGCTAAGCATTTCGCTCGGCATGCTAACTATTCTGCCAGCTCACCTAAAGAAAAAAAATAAAGATAAAGATAAAGAGTCCTTCCGGCGTGTGTATTTCCCGTTAGATGGGACGCTGATCCATCGGAGGATTACAAACTTTTTATCAGATGAGTGGACTGGAACAATGCAAATAAATTGTTTTGCTTAAGAACACAGCACATCGCCCGGTCCCGGAATTGAAATCACAATCTTGCAATCATAAGCCCAACACCCTAACCATTAAGCCTCGGGTCTCCACTTTTCAGGTCATAATGTATTGGTTTCAAATTTTGGCACAATGCCAGAAAGTTCGGGGGATGGGGTAAATCAATTACATCGATCCCAGTGCCTTTCATCCTTTCGGGCTCGATAAAATAAGCACTTATTTTATCGAGCTCGAAAGGATGAAAGGCAATGTCGACCTTGGTGGAGTTTGAACTCAGAACGTAAAATCGGACGAAATGCCTTTCGGTGTGCTAATGATTCTGTCAGCTGACCACCTTAAATATAATTTTAAAAAAGAAAAGAAAATGCATAAAGATCATTTCCGAGTCGTACGGCCGGTTTCCCTGTTTTCGTGACGCATATATTTCGCCCTACCTTCACTGGACGGGTTGCCGGATTACTAATTTTTGTCAGCTGAGTTTTACTCAAGAGTACAACACGTCGCCTACTTCAGGAATCCAAAACCACAGTCTTACGTTCTTCAGAACAACTCCTCTAAACATAAAACCGCGTGCCTCCACTTTTCAGCTTCTAATATATTAATTGTATACAACAAATAGCTATGTCGCGAACAACAGAAGCAAAAGAGGTCTGATTTTCAAAGAGGGCTTATTGTGGGTTAATCTGGAGAGTTGGGGGCGAACTTAGCCAGCGTAAGGTTGCACAAAGCCTTAGGATTCCTCTTGCTAGAGTCAATACAGTAATTGTACAATTGCTGGCATAGCAATGGAATCAACAGCATTCTACTCAGATCGTCCTAAGTTTTCTTACAGGACCTTCATGCTGTCAACGGAATTTTCATTTTACTTTCATCTTCTATTCTTATATTTGTTTCAGTCATGTGACTGGAACACCGCCTTTAGTCGAACAAATCGACCCCAGGACTTATTCTTTGCAAACCTAGTACTTATTCTATCATTCTCTTTTGCCGAACCACTAAGTTACGGGGACGTAAACACACCAACGTCGGTTGTCAAGCGATGTTGGGAGAACAAACACAGACACACAAATATATACATATATGTTATGTATGTATATATATATATGTGTGTGTGTGTGTGTGTGTATGTATATATGTATGTATATATGTATATATATGTATATATATATTATATATATATATATAATATATATATTATATATATATATATATATATATATATATATATATGTATATATATATATAGGGCGGGCTTCTTTCAGTTTCTGTCTACCAAATCCACTCATAATGCTTTGGTCAGCCCGAGGCTATTGTAGAAGACACTTGCCCAATGTGCCACACAGTGGGATTGAACCCGGAACCATGTGGTTGAGAAGCAAGCTTCTTACCACGCCTACACCTGTTGTTGAAAATAATCCCCGTTGTAAGGCAGCTGATATTGCAAGACAATTCCAAATGAGTCGGAGTATTTCTGCGAGGCGTCTCCATCAACGTCGATGCTGGAATGAAAATACTAATGGATTAACAAATTCGAAGAAAGCACCAGATAGTATTCGTACAAAAATATCACTAGAACGACTGGTGTCTACTTTTGAGATGCATACATACATACATACATACATACATACATACATACATACATATGTACATGTGTATATATGTACGTAAGTATATATATATATATATGTGTGTGTGTGTGTGTATGTGTGTATGTATATATGTGTGTGTGTGTATGTTCGTATGTATATGTATGTATATATATATATATATATGTATATACATCGATAGAAGAATGAATTATCCTATGTTTATCGTCTACATGGAAAATTCGATGAACCGATACCAGGGTAGCAAATTCTCGTCAGAAACACGGTTGAAGCTACCTGTCCAAGGGTAGAAACTCCGGGTTCATGTGCAGAAATTTGTGTGTTATATATGAATAAATAAATGAATGGAGTTGAACGAAGATGTTAACAAAATTTCTTTACTCTCGACATATGTTTTGAAGACAACATGGTTTCATTCCAAAGGAATAAACGGTGCAAGATGCAATCTTCTCATCAAGAAAGAAAGGGGGCCTCTCTCAACAACAAGACAAACAAAAATTGCGATGACTGCCTACATGGTAAACAAAACGATAATAAGTGTTTAAAAAAAACCGTTAGTAGAATTGACGTCAAAGTTAGATAGTAGGAAGAGAAGGGTTAAAGGAATAATAGGTAGGGAATGAAAAGAATGTTCAAAGGCTTAGGAAAGAATTTCGCTATTGAAGTGGAGTGCACGTTAAGCAAATTGTTCAAACCACAATGACTATCGAAATCATTTATATGAGTAAAATGTATGTTTCTGCCAGTGTTTACATTTGTACGATTTCTCTATGAGTGTGTTTACAAGGGGAACCTTAGAGAAGAGAATATGGAAGAGTTCAGAGTTGCAAATGTTACAAAATCTTCTGCCCTTATCAAAGGGAAAGTATACAGACAGTATGAACCAATTTAACTTAAAATCTATATTATTGTCTTTAAGACGCCAAACTAATTTACTTAGCCCTGTACTATGGCGTTTTTTACTATCTCTGAATATTGAATAATGGTTTGAAATTATCTTGGATAACCGGGAAGTGGACGCTCCTATATAGAAGAAGACATCGGTACCGGAAGAAATTCTACACTGGTAAATAGAATTCTTAATCTTAGAATTACTAGACAAAAATTTAATTCTGTTGGGGTTGTCCTCCGAGATCGCAATTTTTGTTTGTCTTGTTGTTGAGAGAGGCCCCATTTCTTTCCTGATGAGAAGATTGCATCTTGCACCGTTTATTCCTTTGGAATGAAACCATGTTGTCTTCGAAACATATGTCGAGAGTAAAGGAATTTTGTTAACATCTTCGTTCAACTCCATTCATTTATTTATTCATATATATACACACGTACATACATATATATGCAGGTATTGGACAAAATAATGGAAACACCTTAAAAATTTCAAGCAAATTTATTTTAATATTGGGTGGGACCGTCTTTGGCAGTAATTACAGCTTGAATTCAACGAGGTATGAACTTGTACAAAGTTTGAATTGTTTCCAAAGGAATTTTTGTCTATTCTTCAGCTAAAACAGTCTCCAGTTCTTGTAGTGTTCATGATGGAGGATATCGACTCCTTACTTGTTTTTTCTAAAATGCACCATAAATGTTCACTAATATTGAGATCCGGAGACTGTGGTGGCCAGATAAGTTGATCAACATCACTAGAATGTTCCTCATGCTTTGAATTGGTGCATTATCATCCTGAAAGACTGTCTTTCCCTCCGGAAACAGTTCCGCAAACATAAGGTGAATTTGATCAGATAAAATAGTCTTGACTATTAATTCTGCCATGAAGGCAGATTTCATTTTTCGTTTCATTCAAGTATTTGTCGCCCTTTTCGAATTTTGTTCCTCTATCCCCACAAATAGATGCAACACGAAGATGAAAAAAAGAAACAAAAAAAAACTAGAAAAGTTAAGATAAGAAAGAGACAACAACAAGGAACGTATGTAGAGATTTTATAGTCATTAAGTTTCATGTGCATTTTTTTATTGTTTTCTTTTTATTTATCTCTTACAGTTGCTGATCGCTCTCTTGTGCGACGGAAAGCTGAGATGTCGAGTGAATAGACCAAAGTTTTACAGAAACTAAAACAAAATTATATTATCAGAATAATACTCAATCAAATGAAAAAAAGCAAAAATAGGGAACATTTTGTTATATTTTTTTTATATAACAGCTTATCTAACTTCTGTCAATTCTCACGCACAAAACTCATTTCCAAAATACTTGTCTCATCTAGAAGCCATATTTATCAGATTTGATAACAGTTCAGATTGATTGGTAACAATCCTAGGGTGAGGAGGAAAAAAAAAGGACAAAACATAGTGAAATAAATAAATAAATTTCAGCATTTTTTAACTGTCGTTCATGCTTTCGTTCTTTTCTTTCTCTCTTTTTTCTTTCTCTATTGTTCTGTAATCATTGTAGCTTACTATTTTTATCGACGGAAGGTTTAGGGCGAGGTTTTTTTTAAGAAAATAAAGATTATGAGATAGCGCTGCTTTAGGCACATACGAGAACAGATTAACCAAATGTATATGTCTTTGTGTGTGTGTGTGTTTTGATGAGCTGAATGCCTATAATTAAGTTTCTGTTACACGCTCGTTGATACAACAATTTGATCTGTGTGTATGTGTACCCTGTAGATCAAGCTGCCATCTGAACGATAGTGCAAGCACAAAACACAAGTCACGGCACACGGCTCAGCTGGATAAATATAGAAATACAGCCATACTCTATATTATGTGTAGAGTACTTTTACCCTTGTTCTTCACAATATGGAGACATACCTTACATTACATTACATACTATCTTCATTAGTACTTAATTAGTATAAATTTCGCTGAGTTGCATTAAATGTTGAGTATATATGTGTGTATTATCTTCATGTAATACATACATTTATAATGCATACATGCAATACACACATACATACTCAACGTTATATGCAACTCTACAAAATTTGTACTAATTGTAAAATAATAATATTAACATAAACATTATTGCTGTTTATATCGCTATTGTTGTTGTCGTTATGATAGTAGTAGTTGCATTGGTGGTAGTTATATGTTTTCCGTTCAGTTTCAAATATTGGTTTTCTTTCTTTCCCTTCTATTTCTATAGTTTTCTATTTAAGAAAATGCTACAATCGGAAAAATTGTTTTTGTCAACGAAGAAGAATTAGGAACGCCAAGAAATTCTAACCTATAACTGTTTGTTTAATAGCTTATAATTTTATCATTGTATTTTTTTTATCATTGTATTTTTAAAAATAAATTTACTATACAGCTCTTCTTTTACATTATTCGTCCTTCAACCTTCAGTTTTTAAAATAATATATTCCACGGAAAAAAAAAAACAAAAAAATGTTCTTGCACGTTTTATTTCGGATTACTTTCTCAACGTGGATGTACACTAATGGTAACCATTGGACGGTTGGCACTGTCAGTTATGGTAAACTGAGATTCTTTGGTCACAACAACTTTCTTAACATCAGAACTTTGTGTTACGGCGTAGGATTGGCGGGGTAAGGGTTTTAGTGGTGCTTCTATCGTGAGTTTGCCATCTTCAGCCAGAAAAGCATTAACACTCATTGGATCCACAGATTCTGGTAGTTCGTATTCTTTGTTGAATTCTTTATGCATGGTCCTTCCTTCTCTCTTCTCTTCATGACGAGCTGAAACGACTAATTTCCGGTCCATGGTTTTAACAACTACCTCTTCTGGTTTGAATTCGCCAATGTCTACTTGAAGCTGCAGTTTCCTGGAACCGTCTGGTTCTGTAATTATTGGGTTCTGCACGGATGTCTTGTGCGATATGCTGGGAACATTTTCACATTTTATTGGTAGAAACGTTGCTTCCTTAAAAGGAGATTGCTGATGTGTCGGTCCTTCCACTGTAAGAATACCGTCTTTACTGACGACGCAGGTTATTTTATCTTGATCAACATCCCAAGGAATATCTATCTGTCGACTGTATTCACGACTGAATGTGGAATTACCTTTCTTTTCTTCATTTTTTCCATGAATTACAATTCTGTTGTCTTGAATTTTGACTTGTATTTCCTCAGGACTGAAGTCAGAGACGTCAAAGCAAATTTTCAGTTTCCTGATACCTTGACTGTCGACTTCGTACAGACTCCTGAATCCTTCAACCTTGGAGAACTTATCTACGCTTGTCGCATCAGTCGGAGTTAAGGTGAAGAAGTCTTCTTTCATTTTCTGAAAATCTTTCTCCCATTGAGAGCGTTTTTCGGTTACCTGGGTTTCTATACTATTCCACGCTTTCCTTTGGCGGTCCTCAAAAGTTAAACTATCTTTTTTTACTGGAATATGAACTTCAGTGCGATAGTGAGCCATGGCGCTTCTGTTTTCGTCTCTGGCTGTTGGTACCTCCCTGAATACCTGCAAATATAAAATAAAAACGTTCAAAATATACTGTTGCTATCAATTTTTTGGGTAAATCGAAGTTTTAGAAATATATTAAAAAAACAAAAATTAAGTACACTTTGTAAAACATTCACGAAAGTGTTCACAGTTAATAACAATATTTACGGCTAAAGTAAACGTTGAAGATTTATAAAATTAACAAAACCGTCAACAATGCTATGGATAGTAATTTCTTAAAAACATATAATTATATATATTTTAGCCTATATATGAGTTGATATACACCTTTTATTCAATTAATGAAACATAATTATCAAGACATTATAATTAGATTATCAACTTGAATTTTTCATATTTAAAAAAAAATATTTTATTATTTTGGTAATAAATCTAGCTATTTCTCGAAGCATATTTGATGAGAGTAGACATACGCATATATACACACATATAGACACACATATAGACACACATATAGACGCATATAGACACACGTATATATACACACGCATATATACACTCGTTTATTGCGACAAGATTTGAAGACAGGATGTAAAGAGTTGGAACTACAACAAAGCATTACTCAAACGACTCTACCAATTTGCCACATTCTGGGGACATGAAAATAATAAAATTATGCTAAAATATATCATTACCTTCCCTCAATAGTTTTTTTTGTTATACTTTTACGCAAAGTGCACCCTAATATTCTTGAATTTTTAGATTCATCTCCATTTGATAAAGTTCCTATATTCCCTCAACTCACATCATATCGCTTTGATAACACACACACAGACACACACACACACATATATATATATATATGTATACATAAATGCATACATGTACATACATATATACATACACCCACACACGCACTTATATTTTTGTGGCACTCCGTCGGTTACGACGACGAGGGTTCCAGGTGATCTGATCAACGGAACACCCTGCTCGTGAAATTAACGTGCAAGTGGCTGAGCACTCCACAGACACGTGTACCCTTAACGTAGTTCAGAGTCTGACAAGGCTGGCCATATGAAATACATGTACAACAGAAAAAGGAAGAAAGAGTGAGAGAAATTGTGGTGAAAGAGTACAGCAGGATTCGTCCCCCACCCCTGCCGGAGCTTCGTAGAACTTTAGGTGTTTTCGTTGAATAATCACTCACAACGCCCGGTCTGGAAATCGAAACCGCGATCCTACGACCACGAGTCAGCTGCCCTAACCACTAGGCCATTGCGCCTCCACTACACACATATATACACGTACACAAACTAATAAACTTATGTCTCTTGATTTTTATAACTTTGCATGTACACACATATACATGCATACATACATACATACATACATGCATACATACATACTTGTACATATATATATATATAATTTATTATATAGAAGGAGCTTCTACAGGACTAGAACTGTTTCATTCAAGAGAAATCTACAGGAAGATAGTTAACAAGAATTGTATTGGCATTTATACATTTAGGCAGGTTTATAGGGGTGGTGGTGGGGGACTTTTTGGGGGTAGGCATAGCGCAAAAAAATCATACTTGGGGGAGTGGTCAAGGAGTCAGTGGTAAATTCGATAGAAGAATAAATAAAAGAATAAAAAAAAAATAAAATACAAAAATATATAGAAGAATAGAGTTTTAGG
>NC_043007.1:61909554-61964554 GCF_006345805.1 Octopus sinensis | reverse complement strand
GACCTTTTCACCGAAAATTTCCGTAAGCAAACACCTACACCAATGCAACACACATAATTAAAAAAACTGTAGTAACAATCTTCCATGCGGGTTTTGAAACCGTAGCTCCAAATCACCATACGATAACACCATACAAACACCAGTTGCTGACGTCACCTAACTCTAGACCAATGAAGCTCTTTACCTCCGATCAAAATCGAACTGCAGCAAATACAACAAAATGACCCTTTAAGAGAATCAGGCAACTGGAACAGCTGATGACCGTTCCCCATAGGGAAGTCAACCAGGCAGAACGACAAACATGACCACCAGAAAAATAAGACGTCACCAGTACTTTAACGAATTAAAAATCAGATTCGTTCGCAGAAAAATTTATAAATACACCGGATTCCAAAAAACGCATTTTCAACTACAAATTTTCCTACACACACACACACACACACACACACACACACACACACACACACACACACCACACCAACCCATATATATATATATATATATACACACACACACACATACACACATATATATATAGGAAGAAATAAGTTAAAAAAGAACAATTCTAACTTTTTGAGAGGTCCAAAAAGAGAAGAGAAAATATGATTTCAAATTAAAATTCATCATATTCATAAAAACATTCAGCGCAAGTAATAAGAAAGAGAAAATAGTAGTTGAAAAATACTGTTATAGGTATAAATATACCATAAACAATTATATAAAAATGGAGAAAAAGATGTTGTATCAAAATTAAATTTAATACAAATTTAGATTCATTACATACGCGCGTTTCAAAGGACAATACAAATATGTAAGAAAAGAAATTAGGAATTATAATTAAATTTATGCATTGTCATTCTCATCAGTGTGAAGAATTTTTGGAAGGACATCAAAAAAGGTTTAATAAAATAAGGTAAATTAAAATAAGATACAATAAGGGAGAATACAAAAGAGATAATAGGAAAAATCGGGTATTTACAAGCAAGTTGTAAAAGGGAAAAATAACAGTAATAATAATAGTGAGAGAGACGAAAGGGAAAAAAGACAGACATATCAATGTGTATGCACGTCTATATGTGCAGTAAACTGTAACATAAAAATAAGAATAAAAATTTAACGGACATGTTTAAAAAGTTATAACAAGTCGAGACGAAGTATAATGTAAACAGGGCAACATGTGCATAATAGAATATAACGTAACAAGTGTAATATCAGAAAAAAGCATAGAGAGTTATACATATGCTTATTAATATTGAAAAACGATATATATATATATATATATATATATATATATATATATATATATATATATATATATATAACACGAGGCTAAAAGTGATAGGCAAGGTTATGTTTGAAAAGAATTACAATATTTAAGTAAAAATGTACATACAAGCAGAGAAAAACGAGAAAGAATTTAACAAGGAAAAAACTTCGATCACTGACAAGACCGGCCGGTGTGTCAAGAGAGCTACCTTACTCAAAAAATAGCCCGGGGTAGGAGAGACAATCAGAAAAAATAGGAACAATAACGATTATATGAAGGATAAAATTATTATAAATTTACAAGTGATAAAAAAACGTATACACTTAACACATAAGGATATGGTCATACACATATACATACATACACACATACACAACACACACGTATAGACACAAAAAAAAAACGTGTGTATATATGCGTATGTCTACTCTCATAAAATAACTATCTGTGTAACACGTGTAATGTAGGCACATCATGGGAAGCCAGATTAACTGCGGGCGATTTTCTCAGTCAGCATCCTCGCGAATGCCATCTAATAGAATGCATAGAACAGTTCCCCTTATAGAGAACTGTTCCACACAAACTGAAATCCCACAGGTAGTTGATTATTTATGAAGTATAATACCACAAGTCGAAGAATAGAGGTAACGGTATTAATGTTATTCTTTCATTACAATAGTTTCAACACGGGTTCAGATACATCAGGAATTTAAATGATTGTGTAATATTACAACATATATGTGATCCATGTTCATCCCGTCAGACGAAGGTAAAAGAAGTAATACTTCGGTCACATGTAATATGTTGTAATATAAAGTCAATTATATTCATGATTTGCTTGAACCGTGTATGGCCGAGAGGGTCCTATCGAAAGAATAAATTGAATATCACCACTTTCATTCTTGGACTTACTATATATATATATATATATATATATATATAATCTATATATACATAGATACATATGGTTACACACGCGCACTTACACGCACACACACACACATACACATATACATATATACATATATACCATACATACATACACACATACATACATACAAATTGTACATGCTTACTGATAGGTAGACATATTGATAAAACTACAGTGTCCAATATTCCAAACAGTCTGCTTGATTTAGTTATAAGCGTAACAGAGGTAGCTATAAAGATAATTTTTTACAGTTGTTTTAAAATGTATATCTGATTGATGATGAAAATATATGTATAATCTATAATCAACGGCGTCCAGTCGGTTCCTCATTTCCTCTTCAATATGTCGTTGTATAACAAACTTGAGAGGCGTTTACGACTGTCACACATATCCAGCAAATTCTGTTAATTTACGAACCGAATCCTAGTAACTAGTTCCCTTGATATAAATAACTATTTAAAATGAAATTTTAGCTTTGTCATACCCTGCCATTCTGTCTTCCAGAAATGGCCATTTAGAAAATGACAGGAAGGAGAATCCGGCTTCTTCCTCTTTCTTTCCCCACGAATTTGTGGTATATAAACGCAGGGTATTTATAGCTGTCTATACATACAGTGTTGGGTTGAAAATGTATGTATGGCTGTGTAGCAGGAGGATTGATTCACAACAACATGGTTTCGAGTTCGGCTCCTTTGATAAGTACCTTCTACTAAGGTCCCGAACTGATCAAAGTTTTGTAAGTGGATTTGGTAGACAGAAACCGAAAGAAGTTTATTGCATGTGAATGTATGTATGTATGTATGTATGTATGTATGTATGTATGTATGTATGTATGTAGGTAGGTAGGTATGTAGGTGTCTGAGTTAGCGTCTGTCTTCCACCAGACAACCAGTGTTGGTTGGCAATTGGAGTTGGTTTCTTTATACCTCTTAACTTAGCGGTTCGGCCAATGACAACGACTGAATAACAGCCAGAGTTTAAAAATAACAACTGGGGTGGATTTCTTTGGCTAAAATCCTTTAAGGTGACGCCAAAGCATGGCCACAGTTCAATGACTGAAATAAGTAAAAACATGAAAGATTAGAGTAGGACAGTGTAGCTTTGGAACAAAAAGCTGCTGGCACACAAGTTATAAATACATGTAAACGTACACGCATACACACACGCATACACACACACACACACACACACACACACACACACACACACACACACACACAACACACACACGCACACACACACACACATACATGTATTTATGAATGTGTGCATACATATGTATACGTATGTATACATATATACCAGATGCTATGCAGTGGAATTGAACCTGGAAACACATGAAGCGGGCTTCTTAACCACATAGCTATACATACATACATATATATATATATATATATACTATATATATATATATATATATATATATATATTAAAATATTATATATATACATATGTATATATCTATATCTACATTATATATATTATACATATGATTATATATATATATATATATATATATATATATATATATATATCTACACCACACACACACACTATATATATCTACAAGAGTATGTAAGTACAAGAGTAGGTAAAAGAGAGAGACAGAGCAGAAAAAAGCAAATGTCCCTTGTATTTGAAGACTATGGAAATATTTTGAAACTACATTTCATTTAATTTTTCTACAATTTAATTGTTTTTCTTACTTTACTCTAAGTTGAAAAAGTCGCAAAAACTGAAACCGGTACTAAAATGTTCTCCATGGTAAAGTTATTTTAGCATTTTCTACCTTGTCTTATTTTTCTTATATATACATACATACATACATACACACACGCACACCACACACACACACACACACACACACGCACACACACACACACACACACACACATATATATATATATATATAATATATATATATATATATGCAGACACGCACACATATGTGTGTATTATATGATATAACCTGTTATCGATAGTTCACAGTAACCACATGTTTCGTGTATATTAATACTAAACAATCATCAAAGGACAAATTTCTAACTACTACTAAAATAACCATCACATATGAGTATGTGAAGTTTCCCGTATCGCGTGCCGGATAAAAAGGTGTGGTAAGAAGTATAAAATCATTGTGGGTGGGAGGGTGAGGCTATTAAGTGTAGAAGGTTGGAAATAAGGAAGGTATAACACTTAAACAATTTTTGCGCAGGCGTGGCTGTGTGGTAAGAAGCTTACTTCCCAACCACATGGTGCCAGGTTCATTCTCACAGAGGCTATAGTAGAAGACACTTAGGGAAAGTGTCTTCTACTATAGCCTCGGGCCGACCAAAGCCCTGTGAATGAATTTGATAGACGTAAACTGAAAGAAGCCAGTCGTAAATATATATATACATACATGAGAGGTGCTGGTATCCAGAAGACCCAAGGAGGCAGGTAAAGCTATGTAAGTGCTATGGAAGGACCGTAGTTAAACTCTCAGTTTGATAATAATGCGAGTGAGGATTGTAATGCAAATCTTGTAAGAGCATGTATATGTTAAATAAAATGTGACAACAAAGCCAAAATTGTATGGAATTTTCAGGACATCTATAAGGAGAAAGTTAGTCTTACAGCTGTCTCCACGTCTCCACACTTTCCATTTGTAATGACAAAATGCGAACTCCTATCGGAATTTACATACCATAGACAAGAAGCATTTCTACCACTTCTACACACCACTTCCCTTGGATAATGGAACTGCAACTATAACATTCTACATATATTTTTATTTTTACTTTTATTCTCTTATTTCCCTTTATACTTCTTATTTCCATCCTTTTCCAAAATAACTCCTTATATTGAACTATACTATTTCCTTCTATTTAACCATCTTACATCATCTTTGATGAAGGGATATCCCTAATGTCCTAGAAACAGCTGTAAGACTAACTTTCTCCTTATAAATGTCCTGAAGATTCCACACACCCTTGGCTTTGTTGTCTCATTTTATATATGAGTACTAATTCTTTTAACCATGAGTATCACATACAAGTGAATAAATGCCTGTGTAATTGTAAAAATGAATTTATCTGTTTTTTAGAAAATCAGTGTTTACGGAAGATTATAGTGTATCAGTTGTAAGGTAATAACAGGTAAGTATTATTACGTAGATTCGTCTGCTACAATTTGGAAATCTAGATGTCACAATCATTTTCATTCATTTAAATAGAGAAGTAAAGGTAATTCTCAGTAAATGCGTTTGGGAGTAAAAAGATAAGAAATTTAGTATGATTTAAATTGGTCCATTATTGGTTACACACTATAGTACAATTCTGGTAATTCTACCTTAAGGAAATGTATTATATAATTACTTCTAAATTAATATTATTAAATCATAAAGGTAATTTTACATTGAAATATTCTCACAAATATAGAATAGTATTTAGATATTCCAATTCTAAATAACTCATTAATTATAATTGCTTTTTATATGATATAATATGCATAATTTTTCTAGAAATGTTTAGCATATTTAATTGGTAGATAACTCATTGTCGTGACGTAAAACATCTGTGTCTCATTGTCGTAACATAAAATTCATGTTTATTTCTTATTCTTTTGTTATCCACTGACGTCATCGAATGTTAAATACTAAACTAGCTTATCTTAGAACTAGCAGTATCGCCCGGCGTTGCTCGGGTTTGTTTGACCCTTTAGAATTGGAATTTTTGAAAAGTAAAAATTTTGCATTATGTAGCTTGTTATTCTCTTTAAGTGAACATTTTTCTGGTTGAAATACACCGAAAAATGGCGACGCAGTCAAAAAATTGTAAAAAATAGGGATTTTCATAGAAAAGAAGCATCTTTTTGATGTAAATACTTTTTGGTGTTAACATGGTTCGATTTGAATTTTTTTCTTCTACGGAAAGAAGAGAAAGCCTTCTATCATACTCTCAATTTTGGTCAACTTGCGCCGCAGGGTCTCGGAGGAGATAGTGTTAGTTGAAGGCTATCAAACCTACCATACACAGACAACTTCAGCGTTATATATATAGAGATATTATAGTTCTTCTTAACGTTCTTTCTTCATGCCTTTGTGTACTGAAGATGTTTTCTTAGTCCACTTTGAATTGAACCAATTTCGCATTGCTTTGATAACGTGTGTTAACATATATTTTCAGTCCCATTAATTTGACTGATATTTTCGGTATCTAAAAGTGTTGATACAACAGAAACGACCGTCGGTATTGTATGGTTTAATCACTAATTAGAGATGGGATTTTCTCCATTCTTATTCTTGTCATACACTCCGAATTTCTTAAAATTCTTCTAAACGATATTTGGATTTACATGAGGAATTACCTTGGATGTTTATTCTACTTGCATTTATTGGTGTCTGATTGATCCATATAGATAACCAAATTCGTTTATCACTGAGGGCTTTATAGATATTTGCATGGATTTTTAATCCGTTTTACTTCTTATTATATATGTATATATGTATATACATATGCATATATATACACATATATACATACATATGTATATTCATATAGATATGTCTATCTATCTATATTTATGCATATACATATATTTATATATATGTGTATATATATATTTATATATATATGTACATACATATATATACATATATAATATATATGTTGTATATATATATATATGTATGTATGTATGTATGTATATATATATATATATATATATATATACACGCACACACACACATATATTATATATATGTATGTATATAAACGCCGCACATATGTATGAGTGTGGACATATATATATATATATATGCATATATATGCATATATATATCTATATATATATACATATATGTGTATATACATATGTATATATACATATATATATATGTATATATATAAATATATATAGATATATAAATATACATATGCATATATATATGTGTATATATGTATGTATATATATATGTGTGAATATATATATGTGTATATATGTATGTATACACACACACACACACACACGCGCACATACATATATACACAATGAAAAGAGTTACAGTGATTGAAAAAAAAAGAATAGCGCATGCTTCGAAGTAGATACTCAGAGCAAGTAACTTTAAGGCATAGCTTTGTGTTTGCCTAGCAAGGCAAGAGCAAATAAAGAAAAAAAGAAGACTGGCTCGTTTAGTTCATAAGTTAACGAATACAACTGAGCAACAACAATAACAACGAACAGCGAAAGAAACTGTGCTATTTAATATTAATTATAAACAAGTATTAGGTCGTGTGGGTGGAAAACAGTGGCATAACACGGCACACGTAAGAAATGGCGCTTTACCGTAATATGCTTGTACGTCGGACCGGACATTGCTGTGGCTAAATATAATTGCCGTTTAGTTGTAGAAAAGACAAGTAGAAGAAGAGGAAGTAGAGTAGGAGGAAAGCACCACTCTCTCAAAGTTTTCGATGGGTCAGCTAGAAAAGATAACGAAATATAAAAGAAGAATGGATCTGGCTCTTGTTTTCATATATGTATATAAATATATGTAAATATACGTGTGTGTGTGTGTGTGTGTGCCCGTGTCTATAGATATTTATGAATGTAGATATATATCTAAATGTGTGTATGCGCGCGTATATGTATATGTATCTATATGCAAGTATGTTTGCACGCATATATGTTTGCTTCAAGGTATGTTATTCCAAAAATGAATTATTTCACGTTCTCTCGTGTATAGACTTCTCATAACGTCAACAGTGTAATATGTATATGTACCCCTATATATATATATATATATATATATATATATATATATATATATATATATATATATATATATATATATATATATATATATATATATATATATAACAATAATAAATCTCTGGGCGAGATATAAACAGTAACTGCTCTATAACATAAGAGGAAGCAGCCATCTGAATGTGGCTAGGGTCAGGGCGGAGTGGTGGGGGTGTTACTGATGCATTTAGCCCCAGGCGAACATCGACGTCACCAGAAGAGCTGACCATCTCGGTTGGCTGGCAAGGACACCGAGATGGTGTCAGCTCTTCTGGTGACGTCGATGTTCGCCTGGGGCTAAATGCATCAGTAACACCCCCACCACCCCGCCCTGACCCTAGCCACATTCAGATGGCTGATCCCTCTTAGTTATATATATATATATATATATATATAATATATATATATATTGTGTGTGTGTGTGTGTGTGTGTGTGTGTGTGTGTGTGTGTGGTGTTGTGTGTGTGTGGTGTGTGTATTTATTCCTAGATATGATTGTATTTATGTGTGTATGTAGCTTACTTGCTCGTGTATAATACGAGAAGCTTAATACTGTATAGAACATCGAGGTGAAAAGTAGTGTGATTGGAAAAGTAAAGAGTATACTCTTATATAATTAAACGCAAGATGTGACCTGTCGGTTCTGCTGTTGGAGGAAAAGTAAAACAAACAGAGTGAGAGTGAGTGACAGTCAGAGACACTAAATGTGGGTGAACTGTTGTGAGAAGTTTTACTCTAAAATCGCTGTACACATTTTTATCGTAAATAATATTTACAACAATTTCACACACACACACATACTCACACATGCATGCACTCACACATATACACACACATTCACGCACACACGTAACACACACACATAATACATATATACATATATATATATATATATATATATATATATATATATATATACACGCACAAATATATATAATTATGCATATACGGGTATAGGACGTCACCAACGGTGCAAATAACATGAAATACATAAACAACGCGGCGCATCCATCCATACATACATATATACATACATACACACACACACACACACACACACACACACACACACACACACACATACACACACACACTTTCATTTTGCAAGATTCTTGGTGTGAATTCGTGTGTTGAAACATATATAGTTGTATTTGGGGAGTTCATTGGCCAAACTGGCAACATGACCGTCCCCCAATACAATATATATATATATATATATATATATATATATATATAATTCTTTTGGGGTTGGAGAAGAACATATAAATGCATGTCTTTTCTGAAAATCTGAGGCGTCACGCTTCTCTGAGAAACCATGTAGACTACTGATTATGCTAGCAAGTTATTAAGCCTGTATATATTTAGATTTACTTTTTTTTCTGGAAAAGCATGTTGTGTCTAATTCGTGTTAATTGGGCTTCGTACTGACTGCTGAAACGAAAATGTATTTTCATTCATCCATAAGCTAATAACCACTTATCCATCCACCCTTTCCACCCACTCATCTGAACGCTACACCCAGAAGTAGGAGATAACGAGTAAAGAGAAGACAAAACATTTTCATCTTTGACTTAGTACTTTTAAAGTTCAGACTGTATATTCGTACATTACGGATATTTAGGGACAGTAAAACTACATCAAAACGACTGTGAGCGAAACTATTTCACGCAAAGCTACCTCTTTCAAGAAAGACTGCAATAACCCGATTAATTAGCCAATCAAGTACATTACGGCTTTTTAGTTACTAACAGTCAGAAGTTAGTTTTAATGATTTAGAGAACTTTGATAATTTTCAGGGCCTCCGTCATTGGTAAAAAGAAAGAAGTGAGCTAGAGCCAAATCAGAGACTTGGTTAAAATGCTTGCAAAAGAACGAACTCCTCTAATAGCATCTATGGCCCATATGGAGAGGTTAAACCGAACAAGAATGCAGTCTCTTGGACGGATTTCTACGCAGTTTCCGTCTACCGAAATCCACTCACAATGCTTTTGACGATCCACGACCACGGAAGAAGACACTTTCTCAAGGTGCTGTACAGTGGAGTAGAAGGTGAAATATAGCGCATTTCATATCTTTACAACCTTGATCGAGTGTTTCTTAATTATACGACCATACCTGAACTTATGAGAAGAATCTCAACGTTGATGTTGCTCTTCACAACCAAGTCAGCGCTGATGGAGTAGGCCTACGATGAAAAGTGTTCAACCATTGATCATCCCCTTTTTATTTATCTAGAACTGTATCCAATGCATCCTTCTTTTTTATTTGCTGAGAGTGCATGATTTGAGGACATTTGATCATTATTTCTAGCATCTTTAGAGATTCTATAGTGCTTTATCCGTTAGCTCGTAACGTGGAAGGAGAAAGTAGATATAAAATACAATTATAAACAATTATATATCATACATATTAGTAATTACCTCTTTCATATTGAAATATATCTAAATATTGATTTCCAACGTTTGTAGTAGGTTACATATCTTTGAGAAATATCATTCTCTATTTTAGTGGTTTTTATTTTATAGACCAAGGGAAAGTGAAAAGAAATTATTGAAAGTGAAGGTACGTAACTGAGGGGAAAAGGAAAATAGGAAAAAAAGAAAAGTAGAAGTAAAAAGAAATGAAGGAAGTAAAGTTATAGGAAAACAGGAGAAGAGATGGAAATTGATGGTATAAAGGAGAGGGTGCAAGAAGAAGAGGAAGAATAGAAGGAAGACTTCAAGAAAGACGAAGATGAGGAAGAAAACAGAGGAGGAAGAGGTGTATGAGGAAAAAAGAAGCCATCACTTCGTTCTGCATGAGGATGTTTATGTCTCTTTGGTGTAGACATGAGCTTCACAGCTTGCAATATTACTCTCTGAAATCTTGACTTCGAACGCAAACATAATAGGAACAGCTCTAGAGGGTTAAATTATTGGTCTGACGGAAATATTAGTTCGGAATTAAGATTCAGTAGAGTAAAGAAACAAATTGCAATAGTAGAATCTTCGGAATAAGCCAGTTTCCATAACAGTAAAAGGGGAAAAAAGGGAAAATAAACAAACGTCCACTGAAGATATATCTTTTATCTTTTACTTTTTTCAGTCATTACACTGCAGCTATGCAGGGGACCGCCATTACTTATATTTTTAGTTGATTGACCCCAGTACTTACATTTTTAAAGCGTGATACTTATTCTATCGGTCTCTTTTGCCAAACCGCTAAATAATGGGAACGTAAACACACCAACCCCGGTTGCTAAGTAGTGGTATGGGGAACAAACAGACACAGACAATTTGTCCGGCCCGCCGACGTATGCTGAAAAAATAAACATGCTTTTATACTGCTTCTTATACTTCTTAGATTATGCATGTCGTATGTATACCGAGTCAGTCACGTCACGCGCTATGTATTTCACGCGCCATGATAATTACTACAGTACATCACGTGTGTCTCGGGCTAGTCAGTTATTAGTGATTACAATTAAAACGAGAATATCTGTTTTTGTTTTTTCTTCAACTATCGTTATGGCTACAAAGAAGAGAAAGGTTGATGATGAATATCGCATTTTCAATAAAGAATGGGGGAGAAAAGTACTTCTTTGTGGAAACAAACGACCAGAAAGCTAGTTGCCTGATATGCAACGAAAGTGTTGTTGTTATGAAAGAGTACAATATTCGTCGTCACTACGAAGCAAAACATCATCTCAACACATTCTAAATATTCTGAAAAATTGCGGTCCGAGAAATTTGAATCTACGAAACGTAGTTTGGAATCTCAAAGGAATTTATTTACAAAAAAGTTTGTTGAAAATGAATCTATCACTCGTGTAAGTTGCAAAGTAGTGAATAAGTTGGCAGAGCGATGAAAACCATTTACTGACGTAAACTTTATAAAAAAGTGCATGATGGAAGCAGCAAATGACTTGTGCCGTGAAAAAGCTAACATGTTTGGCTGTATCAGCCTTTCAGCAAGTTCACTTGTGCGGACAATAGAAGAAATTGGAGAGAATATACCGTTATAGGTACGTGAGAAAGCTAAGAAATTTTTGTGGTATTCTCTTGCAATGGATCTCTCTAATACAGACTTATTACAGCTTTTCGGGGAAAGCTATCATTGTTTGAAGCACAACTTGAAGGAGGAAACTACTTTTATTTTCAATGTTTTCAAGGGTTTTGCACAGAAAATCTGGAACATGTTAACCTCGAGTTTTAGAAAAAAATTATTCGGGTCTTAAATAAGCATTTTTCTCAAAGATTTTCAGAGCTTGACAGAATTGAGAATGAAATTCTTTTGTTTGAGAATCCCTTTGGCTGTTATCTTGCTGATAACATGCTGATAACATGCCGACTGAACTACAGCTGGAGCTTATTGACATGCAAGCTAATACCTTGTTGATAGAGAAGCACAGAGAAGGAAAACTCATTGAATTTTATCGCTGCTTACCTGCTGATGAGTTTTCAAAATTGAAAAAAAAATTGCCTCAGATATGGCATCAGTGTTTGGAACAACTTATGTCTGTGAGCAAACTTTTTCAAAACTGAAGTGTGTGAAGTCAATACATCGAACAAGGCTCACTGAGGAACGATTTGAAAGTAATTCTTATAGTTGGCTGCAGCTATCATAAAGCAAATGTTGATGATATTTTGGAAGCAAAACGCCAGTTTCACAAATCTCATTAACTTTTGTGCTGCTTACTTTTTATGCAATTCAGCTATGTGCGCACTTATTCTAAAAATCCTAACTTGGCAATATTTTGGTATTATTAAAATATGTTTATTATTTTTATTATTTTGTGTATTTTATGTATTGATAAATAAATAGGATGACTGTCTTTATTATTTGCGTACATTCAGTGTATTCTATATTGTACTGAATTGAACAAAATATTTATTCGGCCCGCGCTTGGCATTCTTTTAGCTATATCTGGCTCACTATCAAAAAAGTTTGGTGACCCCTGAATTAAATAACAAAAAATCGAGAGATGAATGACAGTCGTATCTCATTAGTCACACTGCACCGTTTCCTCTGAGTCTTCGACATAGAAACTTAACTGTTATCGTAGCTCAATCGGCCAAACCATATATAGACGCGACTAATTTACATAAGGTTCTCAAGCATACTCTCAGCTAGGAGGACTATAACATACGCACGTCGTCATTTCAGTCTTGTAACGTTTTAGAAGACAGATGTTGTTCAGAGTAGATTTTGTTCCAAGCAACACACACTGATTCCACTTATAATAAGCCATCTGGCAAACACAAAACATAATTGAAGAGATATAAAAAACACATACACACACACTACAAATACAACCGCAGCAAATATCTTAAATATTAACCACCCAAGCTACATGTTAGTATGTGTTAATTGAAACATACGATACGAATTAAGCGTATTGTGGGATTAATCTGCACAATTTGAGAGAGAGAAAGCTTGATGCCGCTGTCTGACGGAACTAAGAAAACTGTAGAAAGGAGCGAATACATGTTATAAATCATTCTGCGCATCGACATTGTGGCTGATAATTTCAACTGATTTAGGAAAATATAACTGAATTATATATGCGAGTGATTGTATGTATGTATGTATGTATGTATGTATGTATGTATGTATGTATGTATGTATGTATATATATATATACATATATACACATATTATATGTGTGTGTGTTTGTGTGTGTGTGTGTGTGTGGAGCGCAATGGCCCAGTGGTTAGGTCAGCGGACTCGCTGTTTCGATTCCCAGATCAGGCACTGTGAGTGTTTATTCAGCGAAACCACTTAAATCTCCACGAGGATCCGGCAGGGGTTGGTGGCGAACCCAGCTATATTCTTTCACCACTACTTTCTCTCACTCTTTCTTCCTGTTTCTGCTGTACCTGTATTTCAAAGGGCCAGCCTTGTCACACTCTGTGCCACGCTGAAACTCCCCGAGAACTACATTAAGAGTACACGTGGACCCTCGTCGTCGCAGCCGACGGAGTGCCACGACGGGATACATTGGCTGCTATTTTTAGCATGTCGAGCAACCAGGTAGAGGCTCTTTCCTTGGTTTGATTGCGTGATGAGATTTCTTTTACACATATATGTATAATATGCATATATATCATTGGCAGAAGTTAGAGAGTAAGTCAAAAGCTGAGAGTTTCGTGTATTGGCACTTATCAAACACGAATTTGTCCATTGTCACTCTGTAACTTGTGAGGAAATAATTTCTAAAATACAAAATTTTGTCAAAAACGTTAAGACACAGTTGTATGTGACACATTGTACCAGTATCGGAAGTTTCAAAGTGTTCCGTTAAAAAAAAAAATTAAATAATCTGTACGTCAAATTGAATAGATCCAAAATGGATAAAAGGAAAAGTCGAACTCGGCGGAATTTGAATTCAAATATTTAAACACAGGTGAAATACCGCTAAGAATTTCACCCGGCGTGGTAACGTTTCTGGCAGCACGCCGCTTCATGACGGAAACTTTCATGTTAGCAATATATTCTTTATTCTTATTGCTAAGTGTTACTTCCTTACTCTCTTACTTACTGACACGAAATTTCGTGGCATTTCACCCCATAACTTTTCTTCTACTAACTTTTGTTCAATACGACTAACGACTCTGAATTCCTCATATCTTTTTCTATCATTTAAGCCTAAGAAAAGTATACTTTTATTTTAAAATTAAAAAGTTTATGTTAATTGAAGGTGAATAGGTGCCTTACTGCTCCACTTGAGGTTGCAGATATTTTGACGTAACTTTTCTTCTACTGAACCAAATCTCAAACTATTTATGCCAAAGTGTAGCTGAGGAGATGTCCTCTTTAAAACTATTAACACTTTGCAATTTGGTTGAGAATTGAATTAGTGGTGAAGCTTGGAAACTGCTGCGATTGACGAAATGGTGGACTTAAGAATATAGTAATAATATTCACCCACACACACACATACACACACACATACATTCGACTAAAATTCTTCAAAGCCGTGCCCCAGCATGGCCGCACTCTAATGACTGAAACAAAGAAAGGAACGAGAGAGAGAGAGAAAGAGAGGGAGAGATACACGGTGAGAGATCGAGAGAGACTCATATGCGCAATTTATATTATACATTTATACATTCATAGAATGGCAAATTTCCAACTGAAACATGTCAGTATATGAATAAATGGATAAAAGAACGCGTTTGTAATTTTCGTTGAAGAGAAATCGTTTGGCTCAACGTAGTACAATATAAAAAAATATAAATAATATAAAGGCGATTTGTTGGGCGTAGGAGATATTCTGTGTCAGCCTAACACAACACCTCCGCTTTTCACATTTTAAGAATTCTTTACACCCAGACGCTTGGCTCACTGGAAGAGCACCAGTTTAGGAATCTTGTGGTCTGTGTTGTAAGATTGTCTATCTGTCTCTTCTCTCTGTCTCTCCCTCTCCTTCACTCTCTTTCGCTCGCTCACTTTCTTCTTTAATTGCTCACCAATTAAATTCAGTTGAAAATTGAACATGTGGGTACAGTTTACCACCTGACGAAGTAAAACATCTATTAGGCTGGAATGTTGAACAAACAATATTAACGTTTTGTATGATGTATTGGTAGATTTATATTCGTATATTTGTATGTATGCTAGTACGTACGTATGTATGTATGTATCTATCTATCTACTTACCTCTCTCTCCCTCTCCATCTCTCTCTCTCTCTCTCACACACACAAATTTACAATAATTAAACTCTGTTTTTGAATTGAGTACCGTTATCTAAACTATAGACTTCAACTGATTTATCAACATTGGATCCTTCCTTGAATATCACTTGATCGAGCTCTCTGTCATATATTTGAATCATATAGCGGTGAATTACCGTGATTACAACAGTCCTGTATAATTTGATCTTCGTTTGTATTTTATTGTTCAATTCTTTGAAAATACTCGCTTAGATCTACAGTTGTGTCCGAGTAACGTTGCGGAATGACCAGAACAGCTCAATATGTGGGAGAACTACTATGTAAAAAGCCTTCCCGTTTCTTACCTTCCTACAGAAGAACTACGCCCAATATAAAGAAACCAAACTGATCTATATTGTATTTTGATAGATATACATTGATCTCTCTCTTTCTCTCTCTAGAGGGAAGGTTCAAATAATTGAGTCACCTCGGCCCTCTATTCATGTCTGTCCTTTACTAGTTGACACAGTTCTGAAAAACTTCTGCCACTAGCTGTTTTGATAACACTAAATCTGGTTTTATGTCTTCCTCTTGTTCTTTTGTCATATGCCGCACCTGTTAACAGAAATTTGTCAATGTCTTGTCTTCTAGTTATATAACTGGTGATGGTCATTCTCTCTTTATGATAGTATCTAACCGTCTTTTCTGGCACCTTATCTTGCGAAGAACCCGCTCATTAGTTCTTTTATCCGTTCAGCTAGTTCTGAGAATGCGTCTAAAACACCATTGTTTAAATGCTTCTATTTTCCATTTTCAATTTTCTTTATATTCCAGTTTTCAGTTTCATAGGTGACTATCAATGAATTGAGAAATTATTAAAATTTTTGTTCAGTGATATAATAGCATTCTTGGCTAATCCGAGTCTTCGCATGGGTGTCATTGTAGTCATTGGTAATAAGAGTGCCAACGTACACAAATTCTTTTACGTTTTCGATATTTTCATTATTCATTTTTATGTAATCTTGTTCATTGTTTGTTATTTTCATTACTTATTGTTACGTTTTTTTTAAAATTTGGATGAAGCCTAACTTTGAATTTTTTAATCTATTAACTAAATCTTACAGTTCTCGCATGCTGCCAGTTCCGAGGATTACATTGTCTGCATACCTCAGATTTGTGTGATCTTGCCATTAATTTTGATGCTTCCAGTAAAACCATACAGCGCGTCTCTCATTATTGCCTCGAAATACATATTAAAGAGGTGCAGAGGAAGGATGCAACACTGGTGGACACCTTGTTCAATTTCAAACCAGTTTGTTAGTCCATGGGTTGCTTGAACTGCTGTTCTTTGTTTGGGTTATAAGTTTCTCTTCTCATATAGTAGACTTTATATGATCTACTATATGAGAAGAGAGTCACGTTTTGATCACATTGATCCATAGGACTTCATATGAGACGTTATCGACTACTTTTGTGTAATCAAGGAGACATAATAGGATGTTTCTATTATATTCGTGATTCTTTTCAGTCACCATTTTAAGGTTCAGTATCTGGATTATGGTTCTTCTTCCGGGTCTAAAATCTGCCTGTTCTTCACTAATTTCTTCTAGCTTATTTGGTTCTGCTTGAGATAATTTTGAGTTGAATTTTGTTCCATTGGCTTATCAGTGCAATAATTATATCGTTTTGGGGGGATGGATACGAATATTGACCTAACCCAGTCTTCTGGCTGGCTTTAATTATCCAAACTGGGCTGTATATTTTGTGAAATAAAGTGTCTTGTTCAAGAACACAATACAGAGGAGTCCGGTCCGGGAATCGAACTCACTACCTCATGAAGAGGTTTTTATTGTCAATTATTGTTATATATTTTGTTGAGAAACTAATGAAAACTTCGCTGAGGTGGTGGTTCCTTTGTTTCTCCATCCTTTGACGCCAAAAATTAGAAAAAATATTTTGGAAAAGCATTAATTTGAAATATGGAATCGTCTGTCACAATCAGCTTATAGGAGGAGTGAGGAGTGATTTCGTGAGGAGAGTAGAACTTGCCTCTAAATATTCCCCCTTAATTCTGTCTATAAACGGGGACTCCCTTTCTGAGAGTCCAAAATTTTTAAAAGTTATACTATCACTACCATCGCCTCAGCATCAAACAGTAACAACAATAATCATAGTAACAACATGCCAAACGGAAAGAAAAACAGCAAACTGTCAAACACAGCACCACTACCGTAGTTAGTCTCAGTGGCGGCAATAACAGCAACAGCAACAAGAAAAACAACACTGAGATACCACCACCACCACCACTGCCACCACCACTGCCACCGCCAGTACAGTTAGTGGTGACAGTAGCAATAACAACAATTGTAATGACAAGTCAAGTAAAACAGTTTATGATAATAATGTAAGTACCATCATCGCCGCCACCACCGCTACCGTCACTGCTACCACTTGTCAGGAACAACCTCTTTAATTCTTTAACTTGTTTCAGTCATGTGACTGTGGCCATGCTGGAACACCGCCTTTAGTCGAGCAAATCGATCCCAGGACCTATTCTTTGTAAGCCTAGTACTTATTCTATCGGTCTCTTTTGCCGAACCGCTAAGTTACGGGGACGTAAACAAACCAGCATCGGTTGTGAAGTGATGTTGCGGGGACAAACACAGACATACAAACATACACACACATACATTTATATATATACATATATACGACGGGCTTCTTTCAGTTTCCGTCAACCAAATCCACTCACAAGGCTTTGGTCGGCCCGAGGCTATAGTAGAAGTCACTTTCTCAAGGTGCCACGCAGTGGGGCTGAACCAGGAACCATGTGGTTCGTAAGCAAGCTACTTACCACACTGCCACTCCTATATTTTCATCATCACTACTAGCTTAACTGCCAGCAAAAATAAAGGCATTTCCAACTGAAAGCCTGGGTCTTTCATAAACGCAAATCGATCTACCAGACGAAAGTATAACACAAGCAGGAACACTTGTGGGAAAAAGGTCTAGGCGAGAAGTGTCCTTGTATGAGTTTGAATCAGTTCTGTAAGAAATCAACAGTAAAATGATTATATGTAAATGCATTGGCATGCAGACTAGGTGAGGGGAGCGAGCGAATTGAGCGAAAAACGGAAAGATGCCTGAGGTCAGTTTGGTGCCTCCAAATCTACAAAACGAGGGACAAAATGTTCGGCTCAGTTTCCGAGTGAAGCAACAAAACGATAAAAAGCACTCCATAACCACCCTAATCGTGAAGAGTTTGGTCTCATACTGCATTACCAAGATCGGTGAGTGACTAGATTAAGAATAATCGATACCCTACCAAAAAATCAATATCTGCTGGGCATCGAGTCCAAAACAGCCATCTTCGAAGTTCACAAGCTGTGCGAGGAAAATTGGTCTGGGATAGAAATGGACCTTCTGATTCAAACCGAACGTAAGAACTAGGAAATCATCCATGACTTAATTAGTTTATCAAATGGCATACAACTGTACATGGTGGAGAGAGTGGAAGACCTAAGTGCCAAGTTTGTAGAGACAGCAACCATCTAAGGATATTCTGTCCAAGACTACTTGGAAGAAAAGCACTGTTGCCGACACTCAACATGCAAAAACAACATTAACAAGGCTAGCTGCAACAGCAACTACAACAACAGAAGCAGTAGTAGATATCTCAACAGAGATGTTAGCGGCAGCAATAATAAAAACAACTGTAAGAACAACAACGGCAATAAAAACGACAGTAGGAACAGCAGCAGCAACTTCATTATCACCAGCAAAAACATCAGCAGAAGCAACAGTAGCTACCAGAACACCAGTAACAGAAATCTGCAGCGACAACAGTAACAATCACAACACAAGTAACATCAACAAGCGTTTCACAAAAATAAAAACAAAAGAAATAATAAATAGATAAAATTAGATATAAAAGAACAAATAATCAAGACCCGTAAAAGTATACCTTCCCCATATACGACCGCTGTGACATGTTGCGTAACGAGGGGGAAATAAAGCAGTCAAGAGAAGAAAATGAAGAAGGTAAAAAAATACCCAGCCAACACAGATGGCCGGGGTGTTCGAGAGGAAGCAGAGTTTCCACAAACCGGTCACACACCCATTCCACCTCCATCAACACTGACACACTCGACACTACAACAAACAGCAAAATCAACAAGAAGCTCACAACAATATGTTTTAGAGAAAATATCACAAACTTCACAGCCGTAAACAAAATAGCAACGGAACGGATAATTTAAACCAACAGACAGACAGACAAACCCTTCACAAAACGTTGTTACAATATACCATCCTGTATATTCATTATAGAAACTACTTAAGCGATCACAAAACAAAATTGCCCAAAGACTTAGGGGCTTTCTGAGATACAGTAAACAAAAGACTATGCAAAGACTTGAATGGGGAAGCAACGATAAGCTGGAGGACCGGATGACTTGTTCTTCGGCTAGAATAAAGTAAGTAACCTTTTTCACTTTCACCTTTCTGACCAACATAACTTTACTCAGAGCTTTTTGCATCATTTTTTTCCCAGAACTTTTCTGCCTAAGCTAAAAACATTTATTTGGCGAGCTGCCAGAAACGTTAAAAGTCGAAAAATGCTTTGCGGCATTCGTTCAAGCATTTACGTTCTAAGTTCAAATGACATCGAGGTCGACTTTACCATTTATTTTTTTCAGAATCGATAAAAGAAGTATCAGTTGAGCAGTGGAGGTCAATATAATCGACTCCTCCATTAAAATTGTCGGCCATACACACTACGTGTATGGATATGTATATGTGCGTATATGCGTCTTCCTCTTTGCTTGTCCACATCCTCTTGACAACTGGTTTTGGTTTGTTAACGTCACCATAATATAGTGGTTCAACAAAAAGCCGCCGATAGGATGTGCAAGATTAAAATGAAAAACTGAGGTCGAATAAATCCATCGAGGTAGTGTCCAATGCAGTCCAATGACTGAAATAAGTAAAACAATAAAAGAATAGAGAATATATTTAAATCTGAGATAGTTTTCCCAAGTTTATTGTAATGAATAATTTTGTAAGTTGATAATACTAAACCAGTAGAGCATAACGACAACGATCTTCATCATCATCGTCGTCGTCTACGACATTATCTTCCTCTTCCCCCTCCTCCCTCTTCTCCTCCTCATCAAAGCAGTTTCAACAACTTATGAAGAAACCACCTGAGCGCTAGTTGTCCATATAATTTTTAACAAGTAAATTTAAGCTGTTTCTGTTATTGTTTAGCTCCAAGCCATCTGTGATGGAACTGACAAACAAATAGACATATGATCAACGGCTCTCCAGCCTTCGCTACTTTGCCTGTTTTATTTACAGTTATCTAAGACTACATTATCTAATGCAATGGCTTTAATCGAGTTTCCTTGGAATCCAAAGGTTTTGCGAGAAAAACCCTGATAAATAAATTGGCTAATTCCATGCAAAGGAATTTTTCTGTATATAATTTTACAGTCGTAATTTATTTATATACACTCAGTATATTCCCAAACGTGTCTGCTGACAATAAGGCAACCCTAAGGGAAAACGATCCCCTAACAGGGAATTTGTTTAAACAAGGTCTCCGTCAAGACAATTTCTTAAACTTTCTTTGTTGACGTATGAAATTTAACTTTACAAAAGAGAAAGAAAGAATATTAATAAAAAATATATGATAATTTCTATGTAGAAGTTCCTCGAGACATGAAATAATTTTCAAAAGTTCTCCAAGAGTAAATAAAATTATAGGAAAACGCTGGTCTAATGTATCTTTTCCTTATTTAAGACTGTAGAAGTGTGATTTTGAGGAACTTTAGTCGCTATTTTTACCAGGCAAAACGATTATGTAGAGGCTCTGTTGTTTTCTCATGAGACTGGTTGTAGCAATTGGTATTTCTGTATTTCCGTCATTATTTGTACAATCACATACAATGGGATATTTTCAGTTTCTCTTTGACAGATGGTGCTCAACACAAATGACTAACTATTCCTCATCACCGCACATACGCGAGCGTGCGAAACAAAGAGCTCAGTTGCACGGTTACATCACGCTGAAATACTTCCGCATTGGTGATGCGCAGATAGCTACATGCACATGTAATTGTATTAACATCACCACATGAGGTGTCTGCGCCTGTACCTGTGTGTGAAAGAGAGAGGGAGAGGGAGAAAAACAGAGTGAATTTGTTTGTATATCTATGTGTCAGTGTTATTTTTTTTGTGTGTGATTCTTTTATAATTAAGTAAGTAGCTTACATGTTTTGAAGAAATGAAGAAAAGAAAGCTAATATTTATAACTAAAATCGCTTGCCCGAATAGCATACATATTTGACTTCCATGTAACATCGACATCATCTCGTCTACCTTCTTCTACCTGTTTGTTCTAAAACCAAACACATGTGTTTAAGCAATACATATACAAAACTGTTTTACTACTTCCCGATTTATCATTGCTAAGGAAAGGTTGGCAGCGAGGAGTGCGTGGATTAGTTAGATTAGTACTAGGCTGACTTAGTAAGAAAGCAAGTAGTGATATTCTTGAACATTACTCACTATAAGTCAATTTGAATGTTTGGTATATAAAATAAATGTGAAATGTGTTTCAATAGGAATATATAAACTTTATTTAGAAACAGGAAGCAAATGTAAAATGGCACAGCAGAAGTTTTATCAGTAGCATGACTCGGATATACAGCCATGTACGGGTGTCGAGCACGCACAAACATGCGTACGCGAACGGGGAATGGGAATGCACCATGATGAAACTAGTGATAAATATTCATAGAAAGAAATCTTCGACGCAGATTTGATGTTCATTTGAGTCATTTCATTTACACTTTGTGAGAAGCAGTTTAGATAGCAATGGGTCATGCTGTAATCGTTCTTGATACAACACATCGTGATAATTCTATGATCAATTGGCCAATACGAGATGATATATAAATAAAATAGACATACATATATACATATATAGACATATATACATACATACACACGTATATATATTCATGTATAATAGTCCTACATATGCGTGTATGTATATATCTTATCTACTCCATTCCTTAACTCCTATATTCTTATTCGCATACCTGGCAACCCTGGTCGCCTACCGTAAAATATAAAAACAACTTTTTTCAGTTTATCATACTTCGATACAAAAAAAAATTCTCAATAAACCAGTATTGCCCCTGAAAGTTGCTTTTCATATTTACTACGGATTGCTTGAAGCTAACTTTCTTCCTACACCTCGATCCTTGGATCTTTTATTTACACACACACACACACACACACACACACACACACACACACACACATCATTTACTTGTTTCAGTCATTAGATTGCGGCCATGCTGGGACATCGCCTTGAATAGTTTAATCCAACATATTAACCGAAGTACTTATCATTTTTCTAAAACATGGTTCTCTCTATATAGGGCATTTTTTTTACGAACAACTAAATTAGGGGACGTAAGCGAACCGTCACCAGATGTCAAACAGTCTTGCGAGGAACAAACGCAAACTAAAAGATACACACACACACACCACACACACACACACACACACACACACATACATACATGTTTATGTATGTATATATATATATTCTTTTATTTTTTTATTTGTTTCAGTCATTTGATTGCAGCCATGTTGGAGCACCGCCTTTAGTCGAGCAAATCTACCCCAGGACTTATTATTTGTAAGCCTAGTACTTGTTCTATCGGTCCCTTTGGTCAAACCGCTGAGTTACGGGGGCGTAAACACACCAACATCGGTTGTTAAGCGATGGTGGGGGGAACAAACAGACACACACACACACACTCACACACACATACATATATATATATATATTATATATATATATATATATATATATATATATATACGACAGATTTCTTTCAGTTTCCGTCTATCAAATCAACTCACGAGAAGACACTTGCCCAAGTTGCTACGCAATGGGACTGAACAAAGTGGTTGGTAAGCAAGCCACTCCTGCGCCTATAAAAGTGTGAGACGCTTACAGCACCTAGGTTCCCCAAGCGGTCACCCACCTAAGTACTCACTAGGCTCGTCGTTGCTTAACTTCGGTGATCGGACGAGAACCGGTGCTTTCAATGTGATATGGGTGTGTGTATGTGCGTGCGTGCGTCGTGTGTGTATGTGTGTGTGTGTGTGTGTGTGTGTGTGTGTGTGTGTGTGTGTGTGTGTGTGTATTTACCACAATACTGAAGAGTTTTGTGGTAAAAATCTGCTCGAATTCGATGCTTACATTCTGACTATATACATGTCAAAACCAGTACTATATTGCTTGACCACACACACACACACACACACACATGTATATCTATTTATAAAGCGACCTGGCAGAATCGTTAGTACGCTGGACAAAATGGATAGCGGTATTTCGTCCGTCTTTACGTTTTGAGTTCAAATTCCGACAAGGTCGGTTTCCTATTCATCCTTTCGGAGTCCATAAAAATAAGTACCAGTTGAGTACTGGGGTCGATGTAATCGACTTATCCCCTTCTCCGAAGTTGCTGGCCTTGTGTCAGAATTTAAAACTATAATGATTATTGGTGCTGCTGTTGTTTGTTAAGCTCGCAAGATCGCGCCTCAGGATTGTCTGTAGTGGGAGAAGTCCGAAACGTGGTCCTTTGCTATTCGTGAGACCCGCAGAAGAGAAAGCAGGTCAACTCCCGACACCGAGAGCATCAACGGGTGGATGAATGCGCATCCAGGCTCAGCGGTTGCGTAGGAAGTCGGAGACAAGAAACAGGAAGAAAGAGTGAGAGAAAGTTGGAGTGAAAGAGTACAACAGGGGTCGCCACCACCCCCTGCCGGAGCCTCGTGGAGCTTTAGGTGTTTTCGCTCAATAAACACACACTTTGAAATCGAAACTTTGATCCTCCGACCGCGAGTCCGCTGCCCTAACCACTGGGCCATTGCGCCTCCTGTTGTTGCTATTCGGGAAGTAGCAGGAATATCTTTGTCTCCGCTCCATAGATTTAAAAAAAAGGAAGATTTTTCTTTTGTGCATCTTTATATTTTGTAAGCATTGTTAGGGAGGAACAGGAAGCAGCACTCACTACAGTGTTGATAGCACTGATGCGAACAGACATACCCAAACATTTAAGACAATATACAGGAAAACAAATGCTTATACTTGCACAGAACAGCACACACACACTCACAACCCCCCCCCCCCCCACACACACAAACATATACACACACCACACACAAATAAAAGAAAACTATCACCAAACATACAAAAAATTTAGACACGAATACGTGTACAGTATTGGACAATTCAAAACGTATCTCTGGTTATATATATGTTTAAATGACACTACAGTCTGTTTCTATACAGCGTAGCAAATATGAAGTACTGAGATAATGTAGAAGTGTGATTAATAGCAGAGCTTGAGAAAAATAGTAATAATTTTAAACTTCATTGACAACATAACCATTAAGTTTGTTTCTCGTCTTACGTCACTGAATCATTTGGATGCCACTGATCTATGATCAAAAGCGTTCCATTAGTGACCATTTTGATTTATATTCCTACATACAATATCTTGGACAACATTACTTAGTGAATTCTTATAGTTGCAGGAAAGTAAAATTTGATTTGAAAGAAATGTGGCAGTCACTTTTAGCAGTTCGTGTAACAACGTCGAAACACAACCAATCGCAAGATTTGATCATAGATTTAAATCATATTACATGTAATACTTCTTTTTTTTTTTGTTCAATAACTAACTCTATTTGTTATTGTTTCTCAGAAATAGTATACTTGGGTATATAATTGTTGCATTAATCTATATTAGAAAGGCATTATGTTGGCCTGTCATAATGCGAATCTACCATAATACTGATCTACCTTATACTGATCTATCATAATACTGATCAACTACTGACCCATCATAATACTGTAATAGAATGGGAATAATTTGTAATAGACCATAATGAAGGACTATTACAGATTATTCCCAGGAAAATATTTTTCATCTATTTTACTATAGTTTCTCGTTGTCAAACGTAAGGCAAACTGTTGAATCTAAGATATGGTAAATTAGCTACGATAGATTACAATTAATTGAAAAATTATTTTCATTAAAAATTATAGGATGACTAGCGGTATCACCCGGCGTTGCTCGGGTTTGTAAGGGAAATAACTATAAAGCATTTTTAGAGAGTTATAGCCAAAAAATGGAAAAAAAATTATGGTAAATTTTTTTAGTTAAAAAGGTCGAGTTGCGTCCCCTAGACAGTCTGTGGTTTGTGTTTCTGATTCTCGACCCCATGTCGAATTTATCGATTTTTTTCAGAACTGGGGGAACTTTTCAAAATTTTCGCTGCGTTAGTTTTGAATTATGACATTGGGCTATGTGTGTGTCAAGTTTCATCAGAATCGGTTGAAAGCCGTGGTCAGGGTGACACACAGACACACAGAAACACACACAGACAAACTGCCGTTTATATATAGAGAGATATTTTAACCGATATTATGTCAGCTCCAGCATTTCACTTTCCTGGAAAATAATTGGTATTAAATTTCTTTATTAAAAATTTTTATAGGGATTTTCAAGGTTAAAATGCAATTCTATTTTTACTATGAAAATAAAAGGATGGATGCTTGATTTTTATTAAAATTTAGTGCAACACTATTCATATATTCGTTTCAAATTTTGGCACAAGGCCAGCAATTTCGGGAGAAGAGCTAAGTCGATTACATTTACCCTAGTACTCAACTGGTACTTATTTTATCGACCCTGAAAGGATGAAAAACAAAGTAGACCTTAGGCGGAATTTGAACTCAGAACGTAAAGACAGGTGAAATGCTGCTAAGCATTTTGCTCGACGTGCTAACGATTCTGTTAGCTCGCCGCCTTGTACTATACATATATTCTTTTCTACTCTAGGCACAAGGCCCGAAATTTCTGGGGAGGGGGCCAGTCGATTAGATCGATCCACTACGCAACTGGTACTTAATTTGTCGACCCCGAAAGGATGAAAAGCAAAGTCGACCTTGGCGGAATTTGAACTCAAAACGTACAGACAGACGAAATAGTACTATATATATATTACCATATCTGAGAGGACAAAAGAGATAAAATTTCCTGAAAGAATTTAATGTCAGAAATATGAAATGTACAAGTTTCTACAATGAATCTTAGCTAGTTCTTTACCTGATATACTCAGCAATTGTAAATGGATAAGGCTTTTTGGGTGGGCGCTATTTAGGAATGCAAGGAGTGTTCCAAGAGAGGTAGCACCTCTGAAGAAACACATTTGCTGTGTTCTCTCAAAGAAAGTTTTCCCCTTTAGTTTCTGCTTGGCACCTAACTCTCTCCTGTGACCCAAACAAGCTGCAGCGCAGTCAATACACCCCGGCTCACTACTTTGACAGGCGGAATGAACAAGGTAAAGACTTGAGAACCCTTGGTGAACTTGAGCATCTGTCACTGAGCATGTGAAACAGTTGACACTAGTGGAATGAGTGCGCATAAACAACAGTTAAAATAGCAGTTTCAGCAGGCGTTGCAGAATGTTAAAACTACGACGAAACACTATAGAAGCTTTGATCATCCCAACATCTAGATTTACCTCCACCTCTCTTGATGTATCTAGATTATGGCAGGTCTAAATGGAGAACGTGGAACAAATGTTTCACAACTCTACTCTCCCTCACCCACACTTGATACACTCCTAAATGCACAAATCATGACGTCGCTTGATATCATCACGTGATATCGTAGCCATTATCTTATGGACGAACAAAGAAACTGAGGTTTTGTTTAAAAAAATAGAAGCTAAAGCGTTAAGAGTTAAACGGTTAAAAATGTATATATTTCAAGTATATAACAAATGAAATGTTGAAATACTGTAGATATTCCTTTCGATTTCGAATAAAATGGACAGTAACTGATTTCATTTTTCTACATAAAATTCCCCAAATTCGCCAATGCAAAATTTTAATCATACCATATATATGACTGTTTGTTTAACACAAGATATCGGAAAGGCTAGATATAAAAAGATTTTTAAAATATGAAAAAGAGAGGCAAAGCATGTTAAAATCCCAGGACAGTCGTTTTGAGACTGAAATGTATACAACACCTGTTTATTGTTGAGTTCCATTTTATATTTATAATAGTTCTAAGTAGAGCAAAGCAGTCACTCTACCTGCTAAAAGTAACTGCCAAACGCTCTAAAACTACAGCGCATCATCTTAAGAGAGAAAGGATACATGGAATAGTTTTGTTCTACATATACATGGAAAAGTGGGTAGGGAGAATGGTAATGGTTGAAATGTTTTTGATCATAGGCCTGTTCGATCAAGGCTGGCCTGAATCAACACTACCACCACCGCTGCCGCCACCGCCACTACCACTACCGCCATCACCATGAGAATTACTGATACACAAACAGATGCAGACTTTTAATGGAGAAAGTCAGTTACTAGCTTGGATTCCACACTCTACTTCCTTTGTTGACATTGTGATAATAGTTTTATTCTTTAGACTCAAATCACAACAGATGGTATGACATTCATGTATATCTCAAGGTTAAGAAATTGGCTTCGGGAATCAAATTTGGCATGGGGATTCGGTTCCAGAAAGTTTCCTCTCCACATTATTCTGCATCTAATACTAATGTTTTTTTAAAAGCATTTTAGCAATTAATTGGAAGGTTTTCGAAACCTTCTTTCCTTTTTTCTTTTTCCTTTTTTGTGCAATAATGCTTACTTCATTGATCACTCATTTTAAAACACTATGATTGTTTTTACCTTCCTATTGAGTTAACAAATGTATTTTGTGTAGGTATGAGAATTCGCAGTAACTTTATTCGATACAGTACTACCGAATGAAGTTTCAAACATCAAGTTTCTTGTCGCTGACACTTCAAATACATACATGCTAAATTTACTGAGAATATACAAGTGCCACGTGAATATAAAAGTTCACTACTTTACTAAAGACGACAATACGCTATGACTGTCTCTCGAATATTTTATTAGTTTGTATGTGGTGCAAGCATGGCCATGTGGTTAAGAAATTTATTTCATGACTATATTGCTTAAGATCCGATCCCAATGCACAAGAATTTGAGTGAAATTTAGTCGATGGAAACTGTTGAAATCTGTCGGAATCACTGTTCTTGTTATTGGGTGCTAGACTTAATCCTTCCCAGTGTAGCACCATCAAATGTCTCTTGGACTCTGCTACAAATATTGGGATCACGTTTCTTGTATGGGAGATAACTTTCTCCTATCAGTCTTAGTGACCAGGAAAAGATGAAGTCGCTGCCATTCGCCTTCGCACTAAATCATGTTAAAAAGATCATGAAATTTATTAACGAAACTAAATAATATTTCAATGAAATATTGTGGTATTTTAAAGAAGGTTGTATAATCAGTGAGTGTACTTGTGACAGTACATTTTCTCAATGAATCACACAGTATCGTTCATTCATACAGCAACTAAACTATTCATGATCGGCGAGATATAGACAAAAATCCATAAGTTCTAAATTTGGTAGGATAAAGGATAAGTACAATGAATGAAATATAGAGGTATACCGAATCTGAGAAATTGAATCTGTAATGCGAGTTCGATTCCGTATTGAATTATTTCAAATACACTTTCTACCTATAATTTCAAATAGTAGCCAAATAGATGAATTCTGTCAGGTTTTCTAATTACTTCAACATAAAACTTTTGGATATGATTCGAAAAACTTCTGATTCTTCAGCAGTGTATAATTTCTCAGAAACTCTGTATTATGTCTCTACCCAAGGCCTTTAATATTCAAAAAGTTACTCTTGCTCTAAAACCGCATATCAAGCAGCAAGTTGTATCGGTTCCGAAAACCATGTAACTAAATACCCTGTTTTAATAAATGAATTATGCATATTCACATGTATCGTATTTGATTTTCCACTTCAGTGCTGGTTCGTAGGTGCCTCTTTTTTTAATATTTTCATGCTTTTAAATATGCTTGTGGAGACCGACGTAAACTCGGTTTAATCAACTGAAGTTAAGGTTAATTTTTTACACCGTTAATTTCATAGAAATAGAAAAAACCTAAAGTTGAAAATGACTTAACTTGAATCGACATAAGTTGAGGTATGCCTGTACTGCCTAATAGACAAGAAACATTTAACTTTTTTTTCACCGGGAAAGACTCGATCAAACTGTCTTGTTCTAAATATGCTCATTGCATTACTGATTCAGCTTCCTAGTGGGTTAAAGGCTTTCTAGAGGCAATAATGACGTCATTGACTTTCTAATGACTAGGCTGAACCCTTATTTACAGCAGTAATCTCATCAGCCTTGAAGGTCTTCAAAAATTGTAACGAAAGGACTTGAAACATGTACCAGACTTGTTTGGCCGTTATGACGCGTCCAGAGTTTACAATTATTGAGCGAACCATCAACAATATCAGACAATACATTCAAAGCTTACACTGCCGCCATCCCTTCATTTGTTTAACCTTCTAATAAATTCTTTACAGCCATTTTTAGAACTAGTCCTTTCGTCTATTTTCTCACCTTCTCTCGAATACTTTGCTGCACTTTCTCTTACATTCACATATTCTCTTTCACCTCTTTAATACATGTACGTGCAAAAAAAAAAAAAAAAATCGCGCGCGCACATACACACACACTCCCTCTCCCCCTCTCTCTCTCTCTTTCTCCCTTTCTTTCTCATTCTCAGGTTCACGAATCCTCTTTCATTTCAGCTTCCCTCTCTTTCCCTCCCTTATTTCTACTTTCTGTTTCTTCTCTATTGCACGCTGTTATACGCGCGCGCACACACACACACACATTGAAAGACACACACACACTGACACACGCATACACATACATATACGCACATACTCATACATGTACAAACTATTCCTCTTATCTCTAAACGTTCTTTCTTTCGCACACACTTCGCTTTTCCTTCTCCTCTCTTTCTCACACGCTGAATGATGTTAAAAATCATATTAGTTCCTTTTCTATTCAAACACAAGAAATATGTGGAGAGAATTGCATCCAAGAAATCTCTTATCTTGAACGGAGCGTGGTATCGTGACAGGAATTCTGTTTTGGAAGCCCACAAGCAAAAATAATGTAAATAAAAGAGATAGGTGAAATAATTAAAGGTATGCAACGAAAATATTTCTTTCCAATTTTCATTTTATCAGTGTGAATAATGATGATGATAATGATGATGATGATGATGATGATGATGATGATGATGATGGTGGTGGTGGTGGTGGTGATGATGATAATTGTTTCACATTTTGGCATAAGGCCAGCATGTTCGGGTGTGGGGATAAGTCGATTACATCGACTCCAAAGCTCAACTGGTGCTTATTTTATGGAGCCCGAAAGGATGAAAAGTAAAGTTGACATCGGTGGAATTTAAACTCAGAATGTAAGGCCTTGTACCTGTACTAGAAGGATTATTATTATTATTATTATTATTATTATTATTATTATTATTATTATTATTATTATTATTATTTTTATTATTATTATTATTATTATTATTTTTATTATTATTATTATTATTATTATTATTATTATTACTATTATTATTATTTTCATATACACTCAACAGATTAGACTGTTGGAAAAGAAAAGAATCCTAACATCGGGCTATATCAAATAGCCTTAGATGCCAAGAACCTTCCTCAATATCCTAGCTGTCCCTAATAACACTGTTTTCTGGAGTTGTACTAAACTGGGTTTTATGCCTAATTCCTCTATCCATCTGTTCAGATCTTTAGGGATAGTTACTAATGCACCTATAACTACTGGAATACATTTTACCCGCACTTTCCATAGTCTCTGTAATTCAATATCTAGGGCATGGTACTTTGCTATTTTTCTATACCTCTCATATTAATCTTTTCCTCATTTGGGACTGTAAAGTCCATTATCTGGCACTTTTTATTCTCTTTATCTACTACTACCAAATCAGGCGTTATAGCTTCGATTACTTTGTCAGTCTGCATGTTAAAGTCTCACAACTTGTATTTCAAACTTTCTAGTACTTTACTAGGTTCATGTTCGTACCTGGTAAAGTATGTTCAAATCCTAGCTTTCTACATAGCTCCCAGTGGATTACTCTCCCTAGATTGTCGTCTTTTCTTGTACTCTTTGTGCCAACATGCTACATTCACTTAATATGATTAATGCTTTCCTCTTTTGATTTGCATAATCTACATTGGGAGTCTTCTTGGTTTTTGTCTGACTTGGCTTTTATCCAATTAGTCCTTAATACTTGGTCTTGTGCAGCTACTAACAAACTTTCTTCTCCCTCTTCAGCTTTCCTTTCTGCAACCATAACCATGTCTCACTACTATTATTTGCTGCAACTGTCTTTGGGAATCTACCATTCAATGCCTTCTCCTGCCAGTCAGATAATTTCTGTTTTTTAACTTCGTTTGGGCTTTTGGTTTCCCTATGTCTTGCTGTGACTTTAGCAACTTTCTTCACTATTACCTATATAGGAGTCTCTATCTGCTGTAACTAACTCCGTGTAGTCTTCTACTGATATTAACCCTCTTTCGTCTTCCTGTCTAGGTAGGTATAATCTTGCTACTCCTGCCCTTGAGTCCTCTATTCATATTGAATCCCTTCCTAGTTCTTCTGTCTAGCTTTGCTAATTCAGCTTTGGTCCAATCTACAAAAGCTGCTGAGTATCTAAGTAATGATACTGCCTTTACTAGATTCGGACCATTTAGCTTTGACTTCATTAGCTTCTTCACCCTTCTGATGAACTCCTCTATTTTCGTTTTCATTTCTACAGTTAGTATTCTGTCAGATTCTAATACTCCTAGATACTTAAAACTCTCTCTTCCTTTCAATGATTTTAATGCCTGGCCATCTGATAATTGGATGTTTTTGCTGTTGACTACCCGTCCCCTTCTCATGACTAATATTGCACACTTTTCTATGCCAAATTCCATGCCTATGTCTTTGATGAAGAGTCTTACAGTCTGTATTAAAGAATCTATCTCTTTTTCATTCTTAGCCCTATTCCTGCAACCTTTCTGTTCTTCTCGTAGTAAATTCTCGTAAATACTTTCTGAAAGCATTCCTGTTAACAGCTTCCGCACTAATGGTAAGCAAGTAATTGGTCTATAGTTGCTAGCTGTATTACCCTTGCTCTTATCTTTCATAATGCGTATTGTCCTCCCTCTAGTCATCCAATTTAGTATTACTCCTCCATTAAGGCAATCCTGAAGTTGTTCCCTCAACCTCCCATGTAAACTACTGAATTTATTTAGCCAGTACTCTCGAACTAAATCTGGTCCTGGGTTCTCCCAATTCAGCATTTTTCCTAACACTTTACTCATTAATGCATTAGTTAATCTTAGATCTGGCTGCTTCTCACTCACTACTTCTTCCCTCACTTTCTTTAACCATACTGCATCTCCATTACAATTGACTGGCTTATCCCAAATATTACTCCAGAACTTTCTTGCTTCTTCTGCATTAGGTTTTTCATCTTCAGTACATCGTTCTTCACTATTTGGTCATAAATCTCTGGTCTGTCTCAAATAATCTATTCTGTGATATCTGGAGAGCATGCCTGATACTGCTATGATACGCTCTTTCAACTCTTCTATTACTGTCCCAAATTCTTTCTCTTTGACTCAGTATCCTTTCTCGGAGGAAGATTTGCATCTTGTGTTTCCTACTGTGTTCACTTTCCAAGCGGCTTCTATTCTGCTCATATCTTGTCTTAAAGCCTTCACTTTATTTTGTATCATCCTTTTCCACATTTGCTCTCTTTTAATCTTTCCCTGTGAGATATCTAATCTTCTGGCGGCTACTACTCTCCCTGCAGAGATCAATAAGTTAGTGTCTCCTATGTTTTTAGTATCTATCCTACGGATAACAGTATCTACTTTCCTAGTCATTTTTAGCAACTTCCTTCTGTTGGTACCTTTTAATGCAGGCAGTCTTTTTCTTACTTCTTTATTCATTACTTCCTGCAACTCATCTAAAATCGTCTGATCTTCTTCACTTAAATCACTTAAGACATTAGTGCCAGTTGTCCCTTATTGGTAGCGCTATTATTATGTTTTCCTTTAGGCTCTTCTTTGATTTGAGCTGTATCTCTTATGTTATTTGTCTTTCCCACTGCCTGGTTTTTCTTTTCCAGTTCTCTTGTGATCTCTTCTACCTCCACTTCCGTAATCCACTTTCTTCTCCTAATAGTATTAGCTTTATCAACTAATCTCTGCTCAGTCACTTTAAAGTGTTAACATCCGTTTTCTATAGGCCCTTCTTTTAGGTTCACTTTCAGAATTGAAAAAAGATGCTAATGAAAGTAATAATAATAATAATAATAATAATAATAATAATATACAAAGATGGGCTACAGCAAATATTCTGCTCAATACCACAGATTTACTTGTCAGTTGTTTGACCTTAACCAGTTGAGTATATCCCTTGGTGTCTAACCATATATGCATTTCTGATCACGAGCAGAAGTAGTGGGGGAGCATCATAACCATGTGTTGAGAGGAATTCTTTGGGGTTTGAACAAGTCACCTCTGGAAGCATGGGTGTTTTTTGTTCATCATCCTTAAACAGCCCTTATTTAGGGACCTGGGCTTCGTATATTTTACCCCAGTGTCACTTTGATGGCATGTACTGCTCTCTCACTCAATAATAATAATAATAATAATAATAATAATAGTAATAATAATAATAATAGTAATAAATGCCCTGATGCAGTACCAGGCAGTGACTCTCGTGGCTTCTGATCTTAACTGATTGGAAGTGTTATCATGTACATTGTTTTGTCTTGGTATAAAAGATGGGCTACAGCAAATATTCTGCTCAATACCACAGATTTGCTTGTCAGTTGTTTGACCATAACCAGTTGACCATGTCTCTTAGTGGCTGACAATATGTGCATCTCTGATCACAAGCAGAAGTAGTGGGGAAGCATCATAGCCATGTGTTGAGAGGAATTCTTTGGAGTTTGAATAATTCACCTCTGGAAACATGGGAGTTTCGTTCAACATCCTTAAACAACCCTTATTCAGGGACCTTTTGAGCAGGATGGGTTACTCGACCAGAAGAAAATTCTAACTGGGCCCCACCTGCAAGGTCATGCGCTGTTTATTTTGATATATCACCATGTCGCGCACATATGGTTGTGATGCATGTGCCTGGTGTACCCTTATCAGACGGGTAGTCATGATGGGTATACTGGGCTTTGTATATTTAACCCCAGTGTCACTTTGATGGCATGGACTGCTCTCTCACTTAATAATAGTAATAATAATAATAATACCTTATTGACCCAAAGACGGCCAAATCTTGTAATACAATACAAAAACAAAGGACAGTGGAGATTTACAAAAACACTTGTAAACAATACAACAATAACAAAAATGATAACAAAATACCTCATACGTGAAAAGTCACTCAAAGGCAACGAAGCACTCATACAGATATTGGCTCTCTCCTACTCACCAGGAGTACCATGGCAGGCGGTCCTCTCTCCTCCATACTTTTCAGCGCGGGCTTAGAGTAGATCTATTCACTCAAGCTATTCTCGCTACATTCACCCACCTTTTTTCAAATTTATTGGGAAAAAGTGATCAGTACATCCCTCTTCACCTTCAATTTCTTTTCTAACCGGAACTTGAAAAGTCAGTGGGCGCTTGGCCGTAAAAGAAAGTGTCTTTTTTCAGCCGTTTTAGTCGCGTCTATACACAATCTCTTTCGCCATAGCTGTCAGACAAGCTAGTTGAGTTTTATCGATGCCCAGAGTTTCCCAGAGGTGATCGACACTCTTTCTCATCCGTAATCTCCAATAGAACGCAATGGTGGAACATCCATCGACCGTATTATTCGACAGATGGCTATGAGTCCCTGACGGCAATCAAGGTGCCAGGGAACCAGCCTCGGTTTACGCTTGATCCTGGGCTGCAGCTCTGTCAAAGAGACGAACTGTGGAAAAGTGCGACTAACAAGTACGATCATGTCTCTTCACCATCAAGAAAACGCTGGAGCTGTCGTGACCCCAGTGCATGCTTGTACATCATTAACTTGGCTTGCCCGATGTTAACGTATAGCGGAAAACAAACGTTCTATTCTGGTCAGTCATGAAGTGGAGCGAGGCACAATGGTCGGACGGTAGTAGAAGATGGATGTGATGTCAGCATTCATCACTTCCACCTGACTTTTCAAGGATACTTTTCTCTCGATCATTTTTGGGTGAGACCAATCACCCTGCTTGTCACCGTGCCCAGTTCTTGTCCGCCTAGAGTCTGGACCAAACCAAACCAAGCCAAACCGAACTGAACGTCGAACAATTTAACCTGCCCGACTATCCAGTGAGGAAGGGTATAAGTGGATTACATCAACTCCAGTGAGAAAATGGAACTTATTTTGCCAACCCCGAAAGGATGAAAGGCAAAGTCGGTCTCGGCGGGATTTGAACTCCAAATGGAAAGTCGGAAGAAATACTGCTAAACATTTTGTCCAATGCGGTAACAATTCTGCCAGTTCGCTACCTTTCTTTATTAGCCACAAGGGCAACAAAGACATTTAAGACAATACACAAAGGACAGTGAAGGCAAACAAGTGTAAACAATAAAATCAAGAGCAATTAACAGAGGAATTATAACAACAAAAATCCCCAACGGGAGTGACATCACCCTGGAGCAACCAAGTAATCAAATAACAAATCCCGGAACATCCTGCTCACCACTGCAACTACGGCAAATACTCCAATCTCCTCTGTACATTTTAACCTACCAACGCATTATTAGAGTAAGTCTATTGACTCGGGATGTTCTCGCTATATTCTCCAAACTTTTTACAAATTTTCGAGGTGAGGTGGGTGGGGAGCACTTAACCCTCTCTCTCCCCTCATTTTCTTTACTAACTGGAACTTTAAACAGTCGATGAGGGCTTAGCGAAGTAGAAAGAGCTTTTCTTCAGTCCTTCCTGTCGCGAAAGCCTCTTCTTCCCGGCCAAAGGAAGGCAGTGGAGTAGGCCGATAAAGTACCTCGGATATTTTCGAACTACGGGTATGTCCTACAAAACTGAAGATTTGCCATATATTTCTCAAACAGAATTCAGCTTGGCCTAGTGGCACACGTTCGAATATGTATATTTTCGTCGATAAGTACCTATACAGAATTGTTTTCTTTACTGTTTACTGAAGAAGTGTTGCGGTACATTGAGCGTGACTTTTCTCAATTCCAGGCTGTTGATGCCTCTGTCTTTTCTAAACTTCCGTACTCATTGAACACTGAGATGCGATCGAAAACCGATTTGGACAAAGGAAATGTGTTTTCTTTTGTTTTCACTACTTTTGTTACACCGCTGTGGTTAGTTTCACTGTTATCGTTGCTGGCATTGCTTCTTATTAGAGAAGGTAGTGAGATGGCAGTTTTGCGCTGCGACAGCTTATTGCCATAACAGTGGCAATGCACGATTATACTGCGGTGGTGATTTTGCGAATTATTTTGACAGTCATTGTTGTTGCCGCTGCTACTGTTATTGTTAGTGCTGTTGTCTTTCCAGATGCCGTTGTTACTGATACTGTTGCTACTAATTCTAATTACTACTACGTCTGCAGTATTGTGCAGTAACAAATGACTGAAAAGGATGGTTGAATCCAGATGAAAAAAGACACAGGAATAAAAGTCACAGCAATAAAGTCACATAGGTTTTGTCCGGGGTGAGGTGTCTGAGGGGTTGTCCAAGGGGAGGTTGTCCGAGGGGGTTTTGTCCTAGCGGGGCTTTGTCCGGATTTCATAAATTAATTGTGACTTTTTTCCTGTGACTTTTTTTCCTAGCCAAAATTGTGACTTTATTACTGTGACTTTTTTTTTCCTTTGACTTTATTACCGATCACTTGACGGTTTCATCGTTAAAACTTCCTCCACCCTCCTCTCTTGCTGACTGGACGATAAAGACGACGCCTTTTTGAAAATTAATAAAAAAAATTATTTTTAAAAATAAGAGGCAAAGGCACACGGAGCTTCCAGAACACGTTCAGCCTCAGCGATAAACAACAAGAGCTGCTGCAGCAACAAAAGCAGCCACAAAAACGACAACGACAACAATAATAATAATCCCATCTAGTAAAGGCACAAGACCTGAAATGTTTGGGGAGGATACTAGTCGATTACATCGACACACGTTTCAATTGGTACTTGTTTTATCGATCCCGAAAAGATAAAAAGCAAAGTCAACATCGGCAGAAATTGAACCCAGAACGTTGACGCTCTGGGCAAAATGCTAAACATTTTGCCCAGAGCTTTAACGATTCTGCCAGCGTGCCGCCTTACAGTAATAAATATAATGGTTTCAAATTTTGATATGAAGCCAGCAATTTCGAAGGAGAGGGCAAGTCGATTACAACGACCCCATTCTTTAACTAGGTCTTTTTATCGACTCTGAAGGAATAAAAAGTAAGGTCGATTTCGGGGGTATTTGAACTCAAAAGGTGAAGACAGACGTAATGCCGCTAAGCATTTTACCCGGCGTGCTAACGTTTCTACCAGCTCGCCTTTGGTACAATGCCAAACATTCGACCTCAGTACTTGATTGATGGTTTATTGTATCGACCTAGGAAGCAAGAAAAGCAAGTTGGCCTCGATGAGATTTGAATTTAGAAGGTAAAAAGGTGTAATTAAATTGCGTGAGGCATTACTTCGATTCTATTCTTACCCTTATAAAATAATTTGCATACCTGTGGCGTCAAAAATTTCAGCAGTTCTCTTAATGACAGAAAATGGTGTATCAAAACAATAGGAGAAACCATTGATGTCAGTAATCGAGTCAATATATATACATATACAGAGACAATATGACGACAAAAAACAGTTCTCCATACTCTACCAACCTGCCAAGGACCAACATGGAGGTGACTCGGGCCAACTCGACATCTGCATCTTATCCAAGTACCTAAAGGACCCAACACTCAGATAAATACGGGAGTATGTCCTCATAAATGAAACTTCCCCAAAACTAAATAGGTAATGTACATAGTAGATATCATACCCTCCATACCTACAATTTACACAGGTAGAATAGAATAGTTAGTGGGCTGATATGTAGATAAATGTATGTATGTGTGTGTGTGTGTGTGTGTAGATAGATGTATGTATGTGTGTGTGTGTGGGGGGGGGTAGGTGTTTGAATATATATATGTACATGCACATGTATGTAAGCATATGGATATGAAAGTAAACAGATCAACATACAAACGGATAGTTATATAGGTTATATGAACAAACAAGCACACATACGCAAATGAAGACCGAAACATATGACCATATATACACACACACTTTACTTCACACAAGCATACACATGGAGACACACGTCCACACATATGGAGATGCAACCTATACATACAAACACGGCACATCGTTGCTAAACACACACACACTCAGACACGCACACACAAGGAGACAGAGGTACACACACACACACACACACATATACAAATACACACACACATACATAAAAACACGCAAACACGGACATGCAAATGCATGAATATGCAGAATACATACATACAAATGTACATGCGTAAATAGATATGCATACACATACATACATGGATACACACATGCATACATACATACTTGCATGCATGCATGTATAGGCACACACACACTGATCCACATACATGCGCACAAACAAACAAAAAGGAACGCAGTGTGAGTAACGGACAGAGTCAAAACTATTGGTAAGGTTGCAAGACGCAGCGACAATTTTAGAAAAATGAAAAAGAAATAAGTGGAGATTTTACCGGTGAGTGTGTTAAATTATAAGGCACCAAAAGAGAATGACTCTCCCCAGACACAAGAGAATATGCTTCAACACACGAACTCACATAAAGAATCTCGAAAACCAAATTCAAAAACGATATATATATATATATATATATATATATATATATACTACAACTAATACTGCTTAAACAATCAAAACCAAGAACTCATATCAAATATTAGGACTGCTTCTACCTGCTACCTGCTATCAAGCCTTTACCAGATTAAAAAAGAGAGACAGACAGAAACAAGGAAAATGTCCCTTGCATTTGAAAACTATGGAAAAATTCTTAAAAAACATTTCATTTAATGTTTCCACAAATCAATTGTTTTTCATGCTTTACTATAAGTAGAAAAGTTGCAAAGACTGAAACCGGTACTAAAATGTTCTTGATAAAATTATTTTAGCATGTTCTACCCTGTCTTATTTTCCTCATATATATATATATATATATATATATATATATATATATATATATATAATATACCTACCTACCTACCTACCTACCTACCTACCTACCTACCTACCTACCTACCTACCTACCTACCTACATACATACATACATACATACATACATATACTAAAAATGTAGATTATATCATATTTCTGTTTGAAGACATAACACATGTGATTAGCAGCTGCCCAAAAATGTCATCAAGGTACTACCTTCCTATGAGACAAGACGTTGTCGTGCAAACAATATACAATGTCATCCGAAAAAAAGACTGTCCTGGAATAAATATAGAGAACCCCCCTGTTATTGAATACGAACACAAACATCAACACGAGGAGTACTGGTCCAACATTCCCATCAAAACATCTGTGAAATGGAAGCATAATAGGTTGGATATTGTTGTTTGGGATAAACAAGTAAAATTATGTACCGACATAGAAGTCAGCCGTCCTGTTGATGTGAATATCTCTTTAAAAATCAAAGAGAAATAGGATAACTACGGAAACTACTTCGAAATCTTCAGCTTCTATATCCAGATTATAAATTTACATTTATACCAACAATAATTGACGCACTTGGTTTGAGAGTAAATGCCTAACTGACAGGCTGGATAAGCTTGGATTTTGAGCAACAAAAATCAACCAACTCGCACATTACAAACACAATCTGTAAGTGGAGCAGTAAAAGTATGCAAGATTTTTCTCAAGTTTAAAATGTGTCATTGTTTTCTGCATGCCAGTGACAGAGCTTTGTATTTTTGTTAGAAACTAGCTCCTTCTCCATTTGAAGAATTGGAATTATTAAAAGCAGAAGAGAACATATATACATACATGCATATGTACATACATACACAAACATACATGTATATTGTATATATGTATATGTGTGTGTGTGTGTGTGTGTGTGTGTGTGTGTGTGTGTGTACATATATACATACGTATGTATGTGTGTGTGAGTGTGTGGTGTTTGCAAAAAAGATTAAAAAGTATATATTAGCATCAAGATAGTAATTAAACTTCATTCAATTCAATTTCAGGCCTCTCTCTTTCTCTCCCTCTCTCTCTCTCTCTACACACACACATACAGTCTAATTTTAGCAAGAAAGAAAAGCATTTGTACCAGTAAATAAACGCAGTTTTTCACTTTCTCATCACGTGTTACTGTGTCAATCGCTACACAAAAGGGCTAAGTACAGAGTTAAAAATAAAGTAACACAATGAATTGTACTAATCTGCATTGAATTTTTTAAGGTATTCTTTAAATATAATAGGATTCTATTTCATGCAACCTTATTACATTAACAACGAAAATTTCTCACTGTATAGTTGTTTTGTTTAATTGACAAATGACCAACCAATTTCCCATTTCCAGAAACATTGAGAGTATAATTATGCATTGGACTCAGTCCTGAACGAAGTCGTGATTTTGCTAAAATTATAGACTAATACACACAAGCATTGCACATGTTCACATCAAACTGCCTAGTTTCATAATAGCAGGATTTACCAAAGAAACAAGAGTCATTATATCAATGGAATAAACCAGTCCACGGAAGGCTTGGTTTATTTGAGAATGTTTCCGTGCATATAGTTGTTATGAAGACAAAATATCACCCTCTTTACTTTCTGAGTTCAATACCCTCCGAAATCAACTTTGCACTTCATACATTCGAGATCGATATAATAAACTAAATCCCCACCCTTGCCTCCATAAAATTACTGGCCTTGTGACTAGATGACACTCCATTGTATTACGACAGAATATGGCCGATGGATAAGCAGAATCGTAAATGCGCCGAGAAAATACCTTGCGTATTTGTTTTGTCTTCAAATCTGACGAGATCAACTTTACTTTTCATTCCTCAGGGGTCAACATAATAAAGTATCAATCAAGTACTACGAGTGATATAATCGACTAACCCTTCGCTCAAAATTGTTGGCCTTATACCTTTTACTCTACACTTTTTAATCAGGAAGAAAGGCGGCGTCCGTGACATATTACAGGGCCTCCGAGGCGGAAGGCATTGAGAAAGGTATTTTTAAATCGGAAACCCGACCTGAGTTCTTGCAGAGCGGACTCTGCTAACGGCACCTAAGGTAGAGCTGTCAAATTGATGCATGATTTGATCTGAGAACAAATACTTACATTTCTACCAATCTATTGCTTTGGATTGGTACATTTTTATCGACCCCGAAAGGATGGAAAGCAAAGTTTACTTCGACAATGAGTAACATGTGGAAGGGTAGTGGTGATAAGGCAATAGTCAAGCAACCAGATAGTTGCCATGTTAGCAATAGTTTTGTAGAGGCTGAGTTTATGCAGTCGAGAAAGAGTTCAAGTGTTTGAAATGTCTGTATATCTAAAAGATGAGTATAGGGGACGAAACAAATTCGTATTGAACATTACAAAAGATTCAGCTTCTGCCCAGGCAGCATCTGTCTAAGACGTATGTGAGAACCATAAGGAATTGCACGTACTGAAATTAGCGAGGACGATGACTTTAAAGAGGGGGTGGTTGTAAAGTCTATTCTAGAAGACAATTGGTCAAAGTGATGTTACTATTTTGAGGAGTTTGTAGTGCTTGGAGTATGGCAGAGGAAGCAGACATTTACAGGAATCGAAAAAGAGTATTGGAAGCAGAATAACTGGCGGTATTCGTTACTGATACTTAGGTGTAAGATATGAGTGATGGGGTGAGTGGAATCTACGTATACCCAGACATCGCCTTTCAGAGTGAAGTTTATATATAGGATGTATCCTGTACAGCAGAGATGAGTTATAGATAGGGAATGACAGACCTATACAAACAGAGAAGAACAGGACGTGTGGGTTGTGTGTTAGTACGTGCGCTGTATGGGGTTTATGTTGGATCGGAGTTCGCGGAAATTAGAGAAGAGGAGAATTTTCAAGTCTGTTTAGTGTTAATCTTGGCATCTAAGGAAGTGAAGAGAATATTGGTGTACCATGAGATCATGATAACAGTAATCACCGGCTGGGAACCTGTTTTGAATTCTTGCAACAGAGCGAACTCTGTTGAAGACACCCATGGTTCTGAAGTGACATTAAACAGGCTGAGCCGCGTGATGGTCCTATTCACCCCTACTCCCTCAAAGAGAGGACTCTTCTACGCCATGTTCATTAGGACTTCATCAGATAACACAATTCCAGACATGAGGATCCAGAGTCAAACGACAATGCTTCAACAGTGTCAAAAGCATGAAGTTAAGTATAAGTTAATACAACCGGGCAGTAAACCAGAAATAGCTTTCAATCACTTGAAATCTTGTGTACATGATCTGAAGTGTAACGAGGAGTGAAGTTTAGGAAGAGAAAAATCTGAAGTGTCAAAACTGAAATGTGACTTCTGAGAGAAACTGCACAGTATGTAGCTAACGCACAGAAGTGGGGTGGGATATATGAGAAATATTCCTAATCCTGGAGTACGCTACAGCTGACAGGAAGTGTGCTGGAGTGACCTTTCTTGGCACACGCTGCAATTATAATGTATGACAGGAACTTTCTAAGAAAAGTCAAATGGATAGATACTATAAACGAACGACTCAGTTCGGGGTTTCTTACTCGAGACATTTGCTAATCTTAAACGCAAATCTAACGTTTTGTCGAAAATTTCACTGGAACACCGGAGAGTGACACAGGAAATCAAGTTTACTGTGGAGAGCAACATTCAATATGGCCAAAGTGGTGATCAGTACCGGTTGTCTGCATCAGGTTTGGGATGTTGGAAGTGAGAGCGATAGAGTAGTACTTTGCTGGGTCGGAGAGAATATCTGGTGAGTGAGTAAAATACTGTAAAGTGTTTACAAATATTGGTTTCAAATTTTGGTACAAGGCCAGCAAATTCGGGGGAGGCGGAACGTCGGCTATATCGACCCCTGTGTTCTGCTGGTACTTATTTTAACGATCCTGAAGGATGAAGGGCAAAGTCGACCCCGGCAGAATTCAAGTTCAGAACGTAAAGACGGATGAAATGCCGCTAAGCATTTTCCTCGGCGTGCTAACGATTTTACCAGCTCACCGCCTTCACAGTGTTTATGAATATTGAGACAGATTCATGTAAAGAGAGGATTAGGAGACGAGGAGTCTTTATCAAACGAGGTGTGTATTGCATTTCAAATAAACCTGTTAGTGTACTCTATATGCATTTATAACAGGTGAATGTGTATTTGATAAGTGCACACATAACACTGTATACTTAATTTGCAATTAGCGAACAGTGCTTTAGGATGGAAGCCGGAGCAAATATTTAAAACATTAGGCTCTGCTCATGTATTTTGTTACCACTCTAGCTAAAAACAGGATAAATTGGGCATAAGAAAGGATGTGAACAAGTTATGTATGATTTGAAGAAGGAACAAAGGACTTATTAAACTTGACTCTCCTCAAGCTGAGCCACTAATTACTGGTTTCCATTACAGAAATATGAAAAGCATTCTCTGGCAGGCAGTAAACTTATCCATTATAAACCAGTTTAGATTAGGTCGTATATCTTTGATCTACATGCTAATTAACACTGGTGAAATCCTGATCTAGCATGACGTTGCTGCCTAAATCGCCCGTTAGTAGCTTAGATTATACAACAAAGCGTATAATTAATTCAATTATTGCATGTTTTACTGGTTTACAATGCAAAACCTTGAGCCACAGTGGGAATGGACACTCGATGACGTTACTTTCCACGGACGTTTCAAATACATTCGCAGCTTGCTTATTTTTAGTATGAGTTGTTAGTTGTGGCAGAAAGAAAATTGTCAGAGACTTATTCCTTTTGGTAGCACTGTTGCTACCAGTAAGAACCTTGGATTCTGGATTTTATATTTTTTAGATATTGAAAATATTGTTTGTTTTATGCAATGAATGACGACGGCATTAGGACTAGTTCCTTACCAGGTTTGGTCTGCAGCCTGGTTACAATTTTCGGTTAACATTGTTTTGTTTCACAAAAGCTACTAATTTATTTGGGAAAACATGAACATTACAACATCCCATTTCTATTATACGGAACGACAATCGCAAATGGATATAGGCCGGATATGTATGTATGTATGTATGTATGTTGTATGTATGTATGTTGTATGTATGTATGTATGTATGTATGTATGTATGTGTGTGTGTGTGTATGTATGTATGTATGTATGTATGTATGTATGTATGTATGTATGTATGTATGTGTGTATGTATGTATGTATGTATGTATGTATGTATGTATGTATGTAGGTAGGTAGGTAGGTAGGTAGGTGGGTCGGTAGGTAGGTAGGTAGGTAGGAAAGTAGGTAGGTAGGTAGGTCGGTAGGTAGGTAGGTGGATGGGTGGGTAGGTAGGTAGGTAGGAGGCATCCATTTTTTCTTCTCATCCCTTTCTGTCGAAGTGCGTAGGCTCAAAACGTCAAAGACTTTTCCATTCTTCCCGAACGTCAAACTAGTACACCTGTTTGTTGTTACTTCACCTGTCATTGTATTTTGTTTTCTGTTCAATTGAACAATATATATTCTTCAAGACCGTGCCCCAGCATGATCGCAGTCTAATGACTGAAACAAGTAAAAAATAAAAAAAATAAAAGATATATATATATATATATATAATATTTATTATTAGTGTTGCTTAATATGGTTTGCGAAAATTGCTGTTTCTTTTCAGATATCATCAGAAAAAGGTAATTAAAATTCATTAAAATGACAGATCTATTGGACTTTCAAAGAGGTCAAATTGTTGGTGCAGATGCTAGCGTAACGCAAACTGCCGAAATGTTTGGTGTATCAAGAAGTACTGTCTCAAAAGTAATGACAGCATTTGAGAAACCGGGAAAAACCTCCTCGTCGAAACAAAACTCCGGAAGAAAACCAAAATTTTCAGATAGGGACCGTTGGAAGCTTACGTGAATTGTTAGAAAGGATCACAAAAGTACAGCTCCCAAAATTACTGCAGAGCTCAATGACTACCTCAAGAACTCAATTTCCACAAAAACTGTTCACCAGGAGTTGCACGAAGCCGGATTTCATGGGAGGGCTGCAATTAGAAAACCACTACTTTCAAAAAAAAGCGTTGCTAAGCGTTTTGAGTGGAGTAAAAACCTACAGAATTGGTCCTTAGAGCAGTGGAAGAATGTTAATTTCATGAATGGGTCATCCTTTACTTTATTTCCGACCACCGATCAAGTATACATGTGGAGACAGCCAAAAGAAGCATTTGACCCAGACTGCCTTCTTCCAACTGTTAAACGTGGAGGAAGATCTGTGATCTGTCCTACCCCATATTAGAATAACTTTGTTTGAAATTTTAATGTTTCCATTATTTTGTCCAACCCCTGTATATACATATGTATATATGCAGGTATATATATGTATCTGTATATACATGTATGCAATATACGTGTGTGTGTGTGTGTGTGTGTGTGTGTGTGTGTGTGTGTGTGTGTGCGTGTGTGTGCATGCGTGCGTATGTGTGGTTGTGTGTGTGCGCGCGCGAATATTTAGGCTCGCTTACTAAAATAGATTGGATATTTAAACCAGATGTTTTTTCTCTGGCCAGAAAAAGATCGTCTGGTTTCAGCGTTTAATGTTTCTTACCCATTCATCAGCGATTGGTTACTAATTTTACTGGCCACTGAGAATTAGTAGCTTATAGTTATTTTTAGTACATACAAAATCTGATGATTGGCAGAATAGTTAGAGCGTCGGACAAAATGCCTTGCAATATTTGTCCTTGCTCTTTACACTTAAATCTTGCGAAATCAACTTTGACCCCTTCTGGCGGCAAGTACAAGACCAATGTCATTAACTGTCTCCTCCTCACAAATCTCTGCCTTGTGTCGATGTGAAATGGTAATTTACAGTAAAGACAAACTGTCCTAAATTGCCTCATAGTGCAATCGTTGGCAGCGAGAATTGATTAACAGAAGCCTACGTAGCCTTTTGCAATAATTGGTACGAAAGAAAACTCATGCTAAATACTTTCGGATTCAGAAGTTGATATTCTAATTATGCTATATGTTTTTGTTCTCTCTCAGACCGAGGAAAGAAGATCGACTTCAATAGTTTCAGCAATTTTTACCACCTCATCAGAGATCGGGTGTTTATTTCCTAAAAACACACAAAATAAGTATAATCTGTATCTCAGTTTATGTAAAACTCCACATAGTTTTTCTAATATATAGGTATGTTTGTGTGCACGCATGTGCGTATGTATAGAAATATATATGTATGTCTATGTCTGTATGTATATATGTCTGTGTGTTTGCGCGTGCGTGTGATGTGTGCGTTTGTATATATATATACGTATAATATGTATATACATATATATACATATGCACACGTGTATGGATAAATGCATAGATAGACAGACAGACAGATACATACATACATACATACATACATGATGTTGTAGCTAGGACACTATATAATGAAATCTGTCGGAAGAATGGGGTACTGGTGGAATATACCAGTGAAAGCCTCAATTTGCACAACAGACCTGATATAATGATTTGGGATAGAGAAGAGAAACTGTGTACAGTTGTCGAAATTAGCTGCCCAGTGGATGTTAACATAAAGCTGAAGATTAGTGAAAAAGACAATACCTATGCCAAACTTTTGAGAAATCTGCAGTTACTCTATCCAGATTACAAGTTCAGGTTTTTGCTTGTAATTATTGGGGCACTGAGATATGTAGCACACTACCTAAATAACAATCTTGAAAAATTAGGCTTCTCACAACCAGAAAGGAGAAAGCTGATTCGAAGGCTACCGATCTAATCCATCATTTGAACTGTAAAAATCTGTAAAACTTTCCAGAGGTTTATCACTTAAGTATATATGAGCATGTCTAGATATGCAACGATATGCATGAGAAGACATACATAAGATAAAACAGACAAATCTGCGCGTATACATATATACATACATGCATACATACATACATACATGCATACATACATACATACATACATACATACATACATACATACATACATACATACATACATACATACACACACAAAAATATACCCTCTTGTTGATGTTAAAATTTAAACGAAGGAGCCTTGGATCTAGGTTAGAAACCGGCTCTTTCTCTGTTGGCAAGAAATCTTGAAATAAAACTGAATAATGACATACATGCCCGCATGCATCCATGAATCCATATATATATATATGTGTTTGCATGTTTGCCTACTCGTGTCTGTATTTATGTAAAACCGTCGTTTCGTATAAAAACGTGATTCGACAAATATAGATGATAGAATATACACCAAACTGAGTATATATCAGGGAAATATACTGGACAAAATCCCTTGAAGGCAGAGGCCCAGCGTAGCCTTTGTCAAATGACTGAAACCAACATCGGAATAGAAAAAGAGGATACATAGAAAAACACACGTATACAAACTTACATACAAAAATTTTCACGCATGCGCAGGAAGAGTAGTGTCACCTTCCTCCCGAAAGATTTTGTCCACGCAACATTAGTTTCGGCGGGAAATAATAAAGTCGGATACATTTTGACCACACCTCGTACATTACGTATTAAAAAATCGCAGTTTGAAGCCATTGATGGAAATATAATAATGTACGAAACCTTCCAGAAATTTAGCTTATAGAATGCACACGGGCGCATATGTAAATGAACAAAAATATTGCTTCCATGTATACATACACACATACATACGCACATACATACATACATATATACATACATACATACATACATACATACATACATACATACATACTTACATAAACACATGCACACATACATACATGCATACATACATACACACATACATACGCACATACATACATGCATACATACATACATACATACATACATACATACATACATACATACATGCATGCATACATACTTACATAAACACATGCGCACATACATACATGCATGCATACATACTTACATAAACACATGCGCACATACATACATGCATACATACATACATGCATACATACGTACATGCATACATACATACATACATACATACATACATACATACATACATACATATGTATGCGTACATACTTACATACATATGTACAAACATACATGCATACATACTTACATAGATACATGCATACATACATACATGCATGCATGCATACATACATGCATACCTACATACCTATTCATATACATACATGCATACCTTCATACCTATTTATATACATACATGAATACCTACATACCTATTTATATACATACATGCATACCTACATACCTATTTATATACATACAGGCATGCATACATACATGGTGGAAGTCATCTCGCAGCCGAGTAAAACGACTTCCCAAATGCACTAAGTCCGTGAAAACGTTCAGAGAGTCCAAGAAGTTTCTGTGCGGGAATTTGTATTGACTGGATAAAGTATTGCAGAATACTGACTTAACTTTTCAGCGCAGTAGCTATAAAACCAGTGGCGATTAACCTATAGTTGGGACCCTAACTGGTGCTACTACACCGGGTCAGAGTAGACTTGAGAACAATAGTTGCTAAGAGGTGATTCCACACTCTTCAATCTCAGAACTTCCGTACACTGGTCGAACTTCCGGATGCAGTTTAAAGTCATACCCGGGATATTAACAGCTTTAAAAATAAAGAATATGCGAATAAAAACAGCAATTTGGTGCAAACATAACAGAGAAACTATTGTTCTGTAGGTGAGGGTACAAATGTTATACACTGTTGTAGAGGTGAGCTACCCAGCGGATATGAATGTACAATCAAAAATATAAGAAAACGTGAACATTTATGGTGAATTAATGTGGAACTTAGAGCTCTTGTACCCAAGCTATTTGTACATACAATCATAGATACATTAGGCTATGTACCAACAACTTTACACAAAACCCTAGAAATACCAGGTTTTTCGAAGAAAGAGCAAAAGAAACTGACGCAGATTCTCCAAATCCAATCTATTCTTTTCTACTCTAGACACAAGGCCCGAAATTTTGAAAGGAGGGGGCCAGTCGATTAGATCGACCCCAGTACGCAACTGGTACTTAAGGATGAAAGGCAAAGTCAACCTCAGAACGTAAAGGGAGATAAAATACCGCTAAGCAATTCTCTCGGCGTGCTAACGATTCTGCCAGCTCACCGCCTTTCCAAATCCAATCTATTAGCGGCATTGTGAAGATTTGTAAGACATTCCAAAGATTCTCCATCTGAGATTCTTTAGATGTATAGATGCACACACTTGGAAATGTACATCGACAGTTCAAGCAATACACCAACTCAACTACATATTTACAAACACCGGGTACTCTCAAAAGTCTTGTTTTGTTGGCGACCGTCCTGAACTCTCTCAAGATCTTAATTAAAACTCAAAAGGAAAACATACATACATACATACATACATACAACATACATACATACATACATACATAGAGGTTGAGAACGTCATCTATGAGGGATCCACCAATAAGGAGAGAACAAGTAATGAGTACCTGCTTAATTCATAAGCTGCAAATGATCACATTATCTGGGACAATAAATATAAAAATCTGCAACACTTTCTGAAAATTTAATGGGTAAGGGATAAAATAAGATGCTTTCCTTCACATCCTTGCTACAAAGTAGGCGTCCGGTCAAAATCAACTCTAAATTAAAAAGAGGAAAAGAAAATACGCTTGCAAACACACATTCATGTTTACATACATAACACACAGCCACACACATGCATACATTCATACAAACATACATATACAATAATACATACATACATTCATACATGCAAACAAACACACACACACACATTCATACATAAATACATGCGTGCCATGTCTGAATACTAAATTCTTTATTGTATAAGTCTTCCTCAACGTTTTCTGTTCACAGTGCAAATAACGTCAAGCTCCGAAAGATATATACGAATAATAATATTCTAAGTCACTCAATCGACTTTTCTATTCTCTTATACAAACTGTACTCCAGTCAATAGGAATCGTGTGGGTGACTGGCAAAAAGGGCTAGGGTGAGCGGTCCTACTCTATGCATGCACCTGTACAGCTGTTGGGCAGAGGGTTCATGTCTTTAGCGACAAGGGTGAACATGGAACCGTGGGGTTATTTGATTAATCCCCGTATCAGGAGAACTACATCGTTTATGAGTTCCCATATTGTATACACTATGGATACTTTTATCTCTTTTCACCTTCTTTTCTCTTTCTTTTCTTTCATCTTTTATATAAAACCCACACGCAAATTGTAAACTGTCCTTGTAATGTCCACCTCATCTGATGTCCCTGTGGCAAATAAAAGAAACCATTATCATCATCGTCGTCGTCGTCGTTATCATTTTGCTCTATATCCTACATGAAATGAACATAATTACATGTTATTGAAATCTGCTCGAAAATAGAACTGCAGTTATTGTTTGCCTGAACGGATGACTGCTTTAATGTTTCCAATGGATGACTGCAGCTTTCTCTTATGTATTCTAAATGCAATATAGGAATAGATAGACAGACAGACAGGCAGACAGACATGTTGGCATATATATATATATATATTATATTATATGTTCTTTTGTTCTTCATATACATTTCAGCCGAAATGCTGTGGCCATGCTGGAGCCAGTTGCTGATATCTATATCTATATATATATATATATATATATATATAATATATATATATATATTATATATATATATATATATATATATATAGAGAGAGAGAGAGAGAGAGAGAGCAAGATAGATTCTCATTCATATCATCCCACACACAATCATAATCTACAGACCAAAAGGGTACATTCTGGTCAATATACACATAAAAATATATTATATATGCAAGTCATAGTTCCTAATTTAGGCGCAAGGCCAACCATTTTTGAGATGGGACGGTAAATCGATCGATGCCATCGACCTTTGTAGATGACTGGTCCTGTACTTTATTGACCCACCCCAAGAAGGGTCGAAAGATGAATTTGACCTCTACGGGATTTGAACTCAGGAAGAAATACGGCAAAGCATTTTCCCGACGTTCTGCCAGCACACCCTCATTATGCATGTAAATAATAAGACGTCATCAAGGTCTCTAGGAAAAAAATTTCAAGCCAGAGAAAGTCTAAATAGGGCCACAAAGGATTTCCTCTCAAAATCCAAGGGGGTTATCAGTAATTTTTTGTTTTTTATTGAGGGTCTTGTCATATACTCACAGGTATCCTCCTTGGATGTCACTGCTCTGGATTGAGATACCGGCTAAATTATCCTCTGTTAGGTCCTGGATATGATGGTTATGGCATTGGCCATTGATCATAGGTGTGTTCAACTGCAGTTTGTCCAGGATTGAATAACAGAGGACAACGACGAACATATTTGTGAGGAAATTCCAGAGAGTTTAGTTGTGGGAAGGAATGACTTAGCAAATGGTTTGGTTGCAAGGACTTGGGAAAGATAAACTAAGAATGATGAGTTGTATCGTGTCGGGAGAAGTTTGGGGTAAATAACAGCTTTGCTACTTCACAGCAGCAATAGTAGTAGTAGTAGTAGTAGTAGTAGTAGTAGTAGTAGTAGTAGTAGTAGTAGTAGTAGTATAGTAGTAGTAGTAGAAACTTTATATCTATGAGCGTGGTTGTAGCATGTTGAGTCTTTACCAAAACAATAGGATGGATTTCTTTTTTGCTTACTCTTGAATAATGTTCACTAAGTTTATGTCATCTTAACTGATCGGAAGTGTCATCATGTACATTGTTTTGTTTTGGTATAAAAAGATGGTCTACAGCAAATATTCTGCTCAATACCACAGACTTGCTTATCAGTTGTTTGACTTTAATCAGTTGAACATGTCAGTTAGTGGCTGACGATATGTGCATCTCTGATCACGAGCAGAAGTAGTGGGGGAGCATCATAGCCGTGTGTTGAAAGGAATTCTTAGAGGTTTGGATAATTCACCTTTGGAAATATGGCTGTTTCGTACAACATCCTTAAACAACCCTTATTCAGGGACCTTTTGAGCGGGATGGGCTGCTCGACCTGAAGAAAATTCTAACTGGGCTCCACCTTCAAGGTCATGCGCTGTTTATCTTGGTATGAGATCACCATGTCGCACACATATGGTTGTGATGTATGTGCCTGGTGTATCCTTATCAGACACGTAATCAGAATGGGTATACTGGGCTACGTATATTTGTATCCCAGTGTCACTTTGATGGCATGCACTGCTTTCTCAATAATAATAACAATGTTATGGCGAAAGGCATCAGTTGCGCATTGTGATTGTACCCATGTTACAAAAGGTCCAGTATCTTGTTGCAAGTAAGTACTGTCCTAAGCAGTGGTTGCGCTGTAAAATGTTGATGTTTCATTAAATTAGAGACGTATGGGTTTTGTTAAGCTGACTATATGCTCTATATGAAGATAAGACTATTAGTTGTACCCATATGGCTCAATAGAGAATAGGACATGCAGATATCACAATCGCATATTTAGATACCCATTCCAAGTAGTTTATATAGAATGATGTTTGACATATGCTTGATAGGACTGACTGCACTGTATCGATATTGGTAATTAATTTATCGACTCGACTGATAAATGATCTGATGGAGTTTGATCTGAAATAGATCAGATTTGATACAATAATGAATTTAATGGAAATTAATAGGTTTCTCAAGAAGCGTGATAATTCGGTAATCCGCCGTATGTAATAGAATTCTCTCTAATTTTGATACTAGGGAAGGTGGAAACTCGATAACATCAACCCTAGCACTTGACTGGTACAAACTTTATCGGTCCTGAAAGGATGAAAGGTATAGTTGACCTCGGTGGAATTTGAACTCAGAACGAAAAGGCCGGAAAGATACATTTTTTTCCGATGCGCTAACGATTCTGCCAGATAGCCGTATGTGATATAAGAAAAGTGATAGTAAACCGTTGGCATTGGTGTTTAGCTCCCAGGCCAGTTCTGGTTGAGTAAAGATTTGACCAAAGACATTTCAACCGTGATCATCCTGTCTTGTAATCAAGAATTATTCAATACGTTCAAGTATCAGTTGGTTACATTGAAAGTTGCTATCAAAATTACAGCGATGAAGCTTTATTAGATTTTGTTTTTTGCTGTTTATTTTTCAATCTTTGTTGTTTCTTTTTTTGTTAGAAACCAGTTTTTTCTGTTATTGGAAGAATTCAAATAATTAAAAAGATAACAAACATATGGTAAGGGATGAGGAAAGGAAGGAAAATATATGTATGTGTGTGTGTGTATTTGCATGGATATATAAAGAATGAGTGAGTGATTGAGTGAGTGTGAGTGACAGAGAGAAGGGGGAGACTTAATTACGCTCCTTGTTTATAAGAATTTACCAAAGAAGCAATAAAACAATAAACCCCCTAGATACATGAGCAGAATGGTGATTGAGAAGAAAATAAAATAGCTATTGACAACTTGCTTCAGGATAATGATTTCACATTGAGGAACTATGAATGAAACAAGTGTCTTGCTCAAGAATGCAAGGTATTCCATTATGAACGGAACAGGTGTCTTGCTCTCAGACGCTAGATATTCCTTGCAATCGCATACGAAATCGTGGAACCAGGTTGTTATGACTCAAATATTTGGTTGTTATTGTGATAGTGGTGGCGGCGTTGGGTGTTGTTACTTGTTCTGTGACTTCAAGTCGGTCCTAGTCAAACCGACCCGTAGCACGACGTAGATTGAAAGCGAAACGACCGGGTTCGATGTACACAGACTTCTCAATCAAGTGCTATGAATTTGTGAAACGAATCTTTATCGTCTTGCCAGTTTTCCAGAAGTAATAGTTGGCTGCTATTTTTAGCAGTTTAAGTGACCATATACAGGCTCCTTCATTGATTGCCTGTAGGGATGGTTTCCTAAGTCGATAGGAATAATCTCAGAAAAGTTGGTAGAATGTCTGTGAGCGTTTTGTCCGTAGAAGAAATGCAAAACTGAAGACACAATACGGACTTACTGCCCCGGAGAGGATTATATGAGACCCTACTACAATGTTTCTTAACCTGTTTTCTGTACCCCACTCTTATCAGTTCACAATTCCGCTTTCATCTCACGCTTACCCAAATGTAGAACTGCACACAACACAGTTTATTGCAT
>NC_043007.1:61899554-61904554 GCF_006345805.1 Octopus sinensis | reverse complement strand
CTCACCCATTCTTTACGTTTTTCCGTGACTCTGACCAACACCAACAAAATACCTGGATATGTTTGATGTCTATGTTTGAACCACGCTCACTTGCTAGAGGTCACTATCTTCTTACTCTCTCTCTCTCTCTCTCTCTCTCTCTGCCCATTTTCCTCTTTCCCCTTCTTTCTTTCTCTCCCTCTCCCTCTCTCTCTCTCTCTCTCTCTCTCTCTCTCTCTCACTTATTCGGTTTAATTCATTTCATGCTGACCAACACACAAGCACCTGGCCATATTACTGACGCTAGCAAGAGAGCCTTACAGACTCGCTGGAGCCGCGAGGAATAACAGCCAAATCTCCCTTACACCACATTGACTAGTATTATAAAAGAAGGGAAGGACACATAGGATAATGATACACTTTCTGGACCAAAAATATACTGAACGATCACGGTTTCAACGACCTTGATCGTAAATCTATTCGATCAAGGCTGGCCTGGGGCTAAATAACAATATGTGTGTAATTGAGACGATATAGGAGCATCTACATGGTCAATGGGTTTGTTAGAAATGACACCCAAATATTTTCCAAATTACAACCCATTATCTTAAAAGTGAAAAAGCACTGGATAATGCATTCCTATACAGGTATATATCTGGAAGCCTAAAAGACTGGAGGGTCATGGTTGGAACATATGAAGCTAAACATCAACAGCAAGTTTGTCTGCGGCAATTGTGAAAATAAGACGCGAATTGGCAGAGTTCAGAGCAGAAGGATACTTTACTACTTTTGTTCTGGTGCAGTATGCACTAAGTTCAAACCGCTCCCAGACTGGCTTCATCTTTAACTCCTTCATAGTCGACAAATACGATGATATCATATTTTTGCACAAGACCAGCAATCTTGTGGAATCGATCCCAACGATCAACTGGTACAAAGCTGTGACACGGGGAGATATTGATAAATCGGATATAGCTGATCATGTATGGAAAAATGGACACCACCTCCCCCTGTGGGATGAAGATAAAATAATAAACAGAGAACACCTCTGGAAAATACGAAAACTAAAAGAAGCAGCAGATATGCCAGGACACAACAACCTCCTAAACAGATATGAGCAGCATATGGGAACCGGTATTTAGGAAAGATAGGAAGATATTAGATTTATAAGCCCTAAAATTCACTCCATAATTGCCTACGGGCATATGGCTAGTGGTTAAGATTCCGAGTTCGATTCCAGGCAGTGACTTGAATACTACTACTACTACTACTACTACTACTACTACTACTACTACTACTACTACTACTACTACTACAACAACACTACTACTACTACTACTACTACTACTACTACTACTACTACTACTACTACTACTATACTACTACTAATAATAATAATAATAATAATAATAATAATTATATATGGATGACCTAAAACTATACGCTGCAAATGACAAACAGCTGGAAACACTATTAAAGACAGTTCATGGATTTACCAAAGAAATAGATATGAAATTTGGATTAGAAAAATGCGCCAAAGTAACCATGAAAAGAGGAAAACTAGTTAAGAGTAACAACATCACACTAGATAAAACCAATGAAATAAAATAATTAGACCAAAGCCAAACTTACAAATACTTAGGAATCCATGAACTAGATAAGACACAACACACACAAATGAAAGAGAAAATAAAAAAAGAATATTATAGACGAGTTAGATCAATACTAAAAACAGAGCTCAATGCTAAAAACAAGATAATAGGTATCAACACTTTAGCTGTCCCAGTTATAAGTTACAGCTACAATATCCTTAACTGGACACGAAATGAACTGTCCAAAATAGATAGGAAAATAAGAAAAATAATGACAGGATCTAGGATGCATCACCAAAATCTGACATAGAAAGACTATATATACAACGTATAGAAGGTGGTAGAGGCCTTATACAGCTGGAAAACTACTATAAAATAACCACCATAGGACTGCAAAAATATCTACTTCAGAAGGAAGGAAAACTGATCCAGATAGCAGCAAAACACGAGCAAAACAAAAAACTGTTCTCAGTATTTAAGGAAGCTGACAAATACAAACAAAATCATACCACCTAATAAACATGAAGACGAAGAAGAAGAAGAAGAAGATAAAAGAAGAAGAAAAAAGAGAAGAATAAGAAGAAGAAGAAGAAGAAGAAGAAGAAGAAGAAGAAGAAAAGAAGAAGAAGAAGAATAAGAAGAAAGAAACAACAAAGCTATAAAACAAATGAAATCCAAACTAAAAATAGAACAGCAACGAACCATGATAAAACGATGGCAAAAAAGCCCCTTCATGGTAAATACTGGACTAAACTAAACGCAAAAGAAATAGACAAAGAAAAATCCCAGCAATGATTGAGAAGCTCAGGACTCAAAGCAGAAACAGGGATTTTTGATTGCAGCACAAGACCAAAGCCTCCCCACCAGAAATTACCAAAAACATGTAATAAAAGAAATATTACAAGTAACTGCAGAATATGTGGAGATGGACAAGAAACAATAAATCATATTATCTCTAGCTGCCCAGTTCTGGCTAAGAAGGAATATATTCACAGACATGACAGAGTTGGAACCTACATACATTGGAAGCTATGTCAAATTATGGAATAACAGAAAAAAGATGGTATAGGCACACACCAGAAAAGGTCACAGAAAACGAGAAAGCAACCACACTCTGGGATATGCCGATACACACAGATAGAGAAATTAAGGCCAACAGACCAGATATAGTTGTCAGAGATCATGAAGAAAAAAAAATGCTTTCTAATTGATGTATCAATACCGGCAGATGACAACGTGTCTCTAAAAGAAATGGAGAAACTCTCAAAATACAAAGACCTGGAATAGAGGTAACTAGAATGTGGAATCTGAAAACAGAAACAATTCCTATCATAGTAGGTGCATTAGGCATGATAAAAAAATATTCAGACAAATACATAACAAAAACACCAGGACTTACAAACACATAACATACAGAAAATTGCACTACTAGGCACTGCACACATCCTACGCAGAACACTTTCCATACAATAACCATCAGAGCATCACAACAAATCACAGCACATACCCAAGGCACACAGAGCTGCGCTCGGTAGTGAGTGAGTGAAAGCACGCTATAAAAATAAAACTACTGAATAATATAATAATAATAATAATAATAATAATAATAATAATAATAATAATAATAATAATAATAATAATGATAATAACAACAACAACAACAACAGCAACAACAACATCGAAAAATACCTTAGGAATGAGAACCCAGGACACCTGATGAAGGCTGGAGGGTATATCAGCCGAAACGTTGTGTTAACAACAAACAAGATGAGGACAAATATCCGTAAATGTAAATAATATACATAATTCCTCATCTCTTAAACATAGAACTGAAATACAATCCTTTCTTCTAAAGGTACAAGGCCTGAAATTTTGGTGGTGGTAGTGAGGGGGGAACAGTCGATTGCAACCCTATTGTACTTAATTTATCGACCGCTAAAGGATGAAAGGCAAAGTCGACCTCGGTGGAATTTGAACTCAGAGCATGCAGATAGACGAAATGCCGCAAAGCATTTCGCTCGGCGTGCTACTTATTTACAGGGAGCTGTCTCTTCTCTCTCTCTCTCTCTCTTTGAATTCGATTTGTGAAAGGAAAAAGAAAAGAGCATTCACACCGCAGCCCTACAATAATTTAAAGCTTGGGTACTCTCGACAATTGACCGAGAGCCCCAAACTTCTAGAGAAGTATGTATGCTGTGGCTTGCTACTAGTAAATAGATACTATGGGCCCCAATACATTGCAATGCCAGGGGGCGGAATATATTGCAATTAAGAGATACTTCTGCCTGCTATTACTTTCACTAGCATTCTGTGAACAAGATAAGAAAGAAAAAGCAACGATGTTTTGAGAGACGAAGTTTAACGTGGACATGGTGTCACCACTGGTTAGCTCGAAGTCCAAAAGAAGTTGTATCGAAGCAAAAGGCTCAGTTCTTTATATCTTCGTTCTGATCTCTAATCCTGCTCAGGTCAAATTTTACTTTTACTCCCTTCAGGATCGATGAAATGATTACCAGATTTTTGTTTTTTTGTTTAACCCTATGTCAGACCTTATGATGAAAGACATACCAGTGGTAATCAACCCATCTTGAATTTTGAAGCACAGTGTATCTCGGACTACATTGTCCAATGTACCTCGGACTACATTTTCCATTATTAAAGCAATAGTGTTTAGTATGAGCTAGATTTAGCTGCCATATGTAGAAAGTTGAACAACTGAGTAGGAAGTACCTTCGTCGACTCGAATAAGTAGTAGCAATAGACGAACATGTCAACTACATTCACCATTCGGCTCTAAATACGAACTCTACTATTTTCTTTATTTTCTAAAGTCTCCGATTTGTTGATTTCATTGCATCTCCATTGCTTTTAGAGTTTAAACACCCTAAACGAACTTTTCTCTATTAAATGCGTGGATAAACTAAATTAGCCGAAATTCTTCAACTCACTTTATTTCATGTATGTGTGATCCTACTCTCACGTACTCAGGTTTGATTGTTCATCTGGATTTTGTTTGGTAATTTTTAGGTGTACATATATGTGTGTGTGTGTGTGTGTCCTTCAGTCTGTCCGTTTGTCTGTTTGCTCTTTTGTTTTAATACGATAAAGTTACATTATAGAGAATGGAATCGAAAAATTTCGTTCACCTTATCCAAACAATTAATAGATAAAAACTCTCACTAAAGGTGTTTAATTCACAAAATATTAACTGATCGAAAATTTTCAGCCGACCGATTTGTTGAGTCGGTAGAGCATCGGGAAGATTACTTTGTGGTAATTACTCCGGCTCTAAGTTCAAATTCCGCTGAAGTGAACTTTCAGCCTTTCAGGCTCTATAAATTCCAACCTTGTACTGGGTCGCATATTTTCTTTTCTTTCCTCTTTCTAAGTCTGTCTGGCTTTTCTCTTCTGGTAAATCACTGTGGTCGG
>NC_043007.1:61879554-61894554 GCF_006345805.1 Octopus sinensis | reverse complement strand
TAATCATCACACACACAAAAAAAAGAAAGAAAGAAAGGACATGGTAATTATGATAGCAGCATAACTCCAATATGAACACAATGATCACAGTAAGAGCCGCAGTACACAGCCACATATAGGAGAGAATGAAGCCTGTAAGAATAGGATAGTCACAAAAGGATAATATAGACAGAAGGGTAATCAGTGACTATAGTCTCTGATCCACTGATCCGGACACTTCTCACACGATGATGTTACCCTACCTTAATGATATACCAATCTCTGATTCAAAGCATTTGAGCTTTGGTAGGAATCTTTACTTCATACACCACATTCAATCTGGTTTTGATTTCCAGACACATACCAACACCAAGTAGTTTGTGCGACGCGCTAAACTGCGTAACGTGGATACATGTACGCAGCTTGGCGAGTCGCACAAACCGCACAAACAGCCAGGTCTGGTGACTTTGATTGTGCCTCCAATCTCGGCCGACATACCTCCAATTAGGCACTCAGTCAGGCAATGTTCAAGACGCTGGGTGTCTTCACCAGTTTGAAAATCCCTCACGAAGTGACGACCGTGCTCTGCATAGTTACAAGCTGCCCTTTGACAAGGCCAACTTGCCAGGGATACGGTGAAGTCATGAGATTGCAGCATGGCGGATTATGAAGAGGAAGCAGAAGAGCTCAACTGAGCCAACAGTGCTTCTTACATTGACGCTGAGTGGAGGAATTCCAGAAGACCAAATAGTCAGGATCACCAAGCTCTATCAAGAGAGTAACTGCAACACATCCATTTGGGTGGCGCCCATGGTTGTGTAATCAGCTAATGAAAGATTCACTATAACTCAAGCCTGAAGACTCTATCCCCACGATCCTTTCAAGAATAGTGGGCGGGGTAGCGACAGAGAGTCTGGGAAATCCGTGCAAGCAGTGCAACCGAGAGGCTGGTGATGATGCCACGATGTTGAAGATTGTTTTGATTTCTAGATGTGTTTAGGAATACTTAACATCAATGCACTTCACTGACATTAAACTGGGTGACAAGGGCGGTTCTTTGGTGTTAGCAACGCCTTATCCCTAATTTTATCCTCCTAATTATACCATCGCAACAAACCTCTTGATGCTACCACCAAAAGATAACTCATCTCCTCTTCTCTCTCTCATATTCTATAGCCAGCAACCTCATTATTCATACACAATGCACTACTACCATCGATTTCCTTCTCAAAATATACAAAGCCAACACTGCTGGTTCTCCTCTCGTTTCCGCACACAACTGCCACACCCCACCGAATTCACCTCTAAATACCTCGCCTTGCTTTTTTCACTCTTTAGTAGCATCATTTCCATTACACATCCATGACATCAGCCACGCCCTTTACAACTCTTCTTCTCTGGCCTCAGCTCCAGCAATTTCAAATCTATTTCGTGCAACATACACTGGGTAAAGAGCTAAAATGTTACAAGACATCACAGGCTTTTTAAAAGTTCTTCAAATACGTGAGTCCGTGTGTGCGCGCGTGCGAGTGAGTGTGATTGTGTGTGTGTGTGTGTGTGTGTGTGTGTGTGTGTGTGTGTGTGTGTGTGTGTGTGTGTGTGTGTGTTTGTGTGTGTGTGTTTGTGTGTGTGTGTTAAAATGAATAATAAAATAGATTTAAAATAGAGATGGGTGCACGCATTGCACTTTGCAGCAAAGGAAGGTATATGTACTTGCACGGTATATATAATAACGTGCAACTTGCACTCGTGAAAATTTTGAACGCACTAAAACTGCATATTGAGAACAGATAAAATGGTGAAAGAACAAAGAGTTTATAGTAGTACTGGTGAAGGTGTAGTGAATTAAATACATTCCCTTCTCTGGATTAAAAGTACAATGACTAAAATTCTAATCATTTCGTCATTGACATTTTCTATTCTATACAACTATCGTCCTTTATAGCATATTACATACTTTTCTATTCTATAAAAACTATCATCAGTAATAACATTATGTATTGTAAAAAATAAAATAATGTGGTAGCAACAGGTTAATGATTTTCCTCACTCAATACTTCATTTAAAAAATTCTCAGATTATTGCAAAAGGTCAAGGTCAAAGCATGCCACACACACACACACACACACACACACACACACACACACACACACACACACATACAATCTGTTGCAAGCGAGCATAACAGATTCGATCAGCAGTATATTCTAAACTTTTCAAGTTTTCTAAATAACCTGGCATTATGAAAATATATCTTTTATCCCGCCCCACAATTAACATCCATTATCTTCATCTCTTCTGTTAACTTCTTAAATATTTTCGTTTCTATGGTTACTCTAACCCACTCCTTTTCTGTCTTCCGTCATTTCCATCATTTACAAACCTAGAAACTCCCATTCAGGAAGGCGGCGAGCTGGCAGAAACGTTAGCACGCCGGGCGAAATGCTTAGAGGTATTTCGTCTGCCACCACGTTCTGAGTTCAAATTCCGCTGAGATCGACTTTGCCTTTCATCCTTTCGGGGTCGATAAATTAAGTACCAGTTATGCACTGGGGTCGATGTAATCGACTTAATCTCCTTATATGTCCTTGTTTGTTCCCTCTACGTTTAGCCCCTTGTGGGCAATAAAGAAAGAAGAAACTCCCATTCATAATTTAATTTTCTTCTATACTGCTACCTAATACTTGCCCGCCTCTTTACCCGAAGTCCCAACTTCGGTACTCAGTCACACCACACTGTCTGTTAATTGCTACAGCATGACAACGCCCAAATAGCCGCTGAAACAGTCCGCTATCGCGACTATACTTTGACAGCGCTTCCCACTACCAACTACCTTCCGTTTTCACCTGCCAACCCACCACTTTACCTCCCCAGCGCACTATTCTTTTAAGACTTCCATCTCTTGCAATTCAACCGTGCTACTTCTCACATGTATCACTCATTTTTGCTCTGTTATTTCTAAACTTATGTCTTTGACGATTCTTTTCATTAAAATTGGTCATAACTTTACCTTAAAACTAGAAAGCTTTGTACATATATTTAACTATAAAATTTCTCGGCGGTTCCCACTTTCATCATCTTCATTTTCTTTGGCGTGGTACTGTTCGTTCTCCTTGTGTCCTCATTTGATATTTCTTTACCATGACTAAACCTACATTCCTCAGAGCTGTTTCTTTTCCTTTGTTCGCCATGCAACAGAAAGATATGATTTTGGTGTCTTAGAATGATAACCAGCCAGTAGCTTGAACTTTAGATCTTCTACCACTAAGTAGGAGAGTCAGACGATTTTGATAGCCTTGTAACGTGGTGCAATTTTTCTTCTTCAGAAATGTGTATTCGTTTTGGCATTCGTTCTCATCTTCGTCAATAATGTTTTTTTTTTTCATTGGATAAGCAGCTGCAGGTTCTTTATCGACATTCACACACTTGTCTATCAACAGTGTGTTATGCAATTTTGAGCGAGTAATGATTCACTGAAACCAAACACGACTTCACTACTTATCGCCAAGTTTTCACTTTCAGCATTAGAAAGTTGAATTTTTTATTATTATTTTTGGTCAGATTATCTTAACTTAAAATTTTCATTTCAATAGCAAGTAACGAATATGAAGAGCTTTGCTGGTCCATATACTCTCAATCAGTCTTTTCAAATTTTCCAATCTGTTGTTTCTCATATCAGTTAAAGTTGTTCCACTTTCAGCTCAACACAAATTTGACTTTGGTCGCTGAAGCTATAAAGAGTGTAAGACATTAAGCCGGCACTTTACTGTTAATAATCAAGTCTCTTTCTCCTATCTTTCTTAAGAAGAAATACACCATATTTTATATAAGAATCGAAATTGTAGCTGTTCTGCCTTCTCCAAGGGACATAGCGATGTAAATGTGGGAAACTGTTCCAACCAGAAATTGAAATCAGATCATGAAATCAGCAGAGAAAATCTTATCTTTTATTCTATGGTTCACTAACACTCTCAATCTGCTAGCAAGCGAATTCATCCACTACACTAATACTGCCTTGCAGAATGCATGAAGACATTCGACTTGTGGGAATCCCATAAATCATGGAAAGAGAAGCCGAGGGACAGTCCGAAGGAATTTGTATATCATTGAAGCTTCGTCTCAGGAGTATAGGACTTTAAAAATAAAACAGATGGAGATAACAGTCCGAAAACGAAAGCTGTTCCTTTAATTAGTTGTTTATAGTTCTGTATTTCACAGATAAGGCTACACTGATAATGCATAATGTTTTCATACTGACATCCTCATCGTTTCTTTGAAGGTGATGTTGTTGTTGTTACTGTACTTTATGTTGTTGCTGTTGATGTTGTTGTAACAGTTGTTGCTGATGTTGTTTAATAAACAAGATCTCGATTGATGAGATTCACAGTCAATCTCATTTATTATAAACACACACAAATACACATAATTATATATATATATATATATAATTATGTATATTTGTGTGTGTTTATAATATATATATATATATATATAATATACTACACTCGGAAATACACAAAGACACGCAAATATACACACTCATACACTCATATATTCAGGTGCAAAAAAACAACAACAACAATAATAATAACAACAGTTTCTAATTTACGTACAAAGCCTGCAATTTTTGAGCGAAGAGAAATATCGACCCCCAAGACTTGATTGTTGCTTTATTTTATTGATCCTGAAACATTAAAAAGGTAAAGTTGAACTCGTCGGGATTTGGACACAAAATGTAAAGAGCCAAACAGATACACAACAAGGTATTTTCTTTTCGTTTCTTTTCCTTTTATTACTGATACCGTAGCTTTTTTGTCACATCACCAACCACTTAATTAGGATTGCTTTTAAATTAGGTACAAGGAAAGAAATTCAAATCGGGGCAGAATATAGTGAATTATATGGACTGGTACTTTATTTTATCAACCCCAGAAAGGCAAAATTGACCCCAGCTTGATTTGAATCCAGAAAATAAAGTGACAGAACAAATGTTCCATAGCATTTTCCCTGACACTCTACGATTTTGCTAATCCGTCACCCTTATATGAAAATTGTTTCGAATATAGATACAAGTTCCAAAATTCTAAGGAAAGGGTTAGTCCATAAAATCTACCCCAAGATTTAATTGGTAGTTTATTTTATTGATCCAAAAGAAAGAAAGGCAAAGCTGACATTAGCGAGATTTGAATTATAACAGATACTACAAGATGTTTTGTCCGACAAGGATCCAAGATGTTGGGGACAGCATTAGAATGAAACACAACTACACATTAGGGTTTTGCACTAGTTAAAACGTGAAATCAGTAAAATCAATAAAGCTCAGTTAAAAGAGCTCCTCAATAGAAAGGAATCCACCTAGGGTGTATTGGAAGGAAACCCAAAAGAAAGTCCTTAATTGCTCTCCATATCAAAGCCGTCAAAGGTACCTTCACTTAGGTTATTTTGCTTCCTATTTATACAGATGTATGATCAGAGTAGAGCCATTTCATCAGTCTTGCTGCTCTCACGCAGCCTTTGTAAAACATATTGGAGGTCAGCGCCTATATCAAGTGATACCAGCAAAAGTTGATAAATGTTCAATCAGAGAATAAAAGCAGCTCTGTCTTTAACCTTTTTAATCACTTCTAGAATGCAACTTTCTTCGACATAGCTCCAGGCAGAAGACAAGTAACCACTACTCGCCACCGGAGGAATACGATAGGCTGATCTTCCCAATAGACTCAACTAGTAACCTGATCTGTCCTACATGTGATCGCAGCTGTTCGCATCACATTATCCAGTTGGTAAAGTGCATTAAAAATATTCTAGATGCCAAACGTCTAATCTTAGTTTGTGTTTGACCCAAGATTGCAACCTTATCAAGGCGACGAGCTGCGGAAAGATGTGTCATACTAAAAACGCTTTCATCTGTTCACCGTCGTTGTCGTCGTAGTCCACGCATCTTTTAGGTGTCTCAGTCTCAGCATGCACTTAATCATTAATAACAACGGTATTCCAAGACCCTTTACAAAGCATCCATCTGCTTGTAGCAGCAGATAGATTGCCTGACTAGTGCAGCCTGCATCCTCATTTGATATTTCTTTACCCTGACTAAACCTACATTCCTCAGAGCTGTTCCTTTTTATTTGTTCGCCAGAAGTGAAAGTATATGCTCTCCAATTTGGTCACGTGCCTTCCTGGATAGTTCGATGGTATTGCACACCGCGGTGATGTAAGCATTAGCTACTTACGCTTAGCCTTTTAGAAACAGCTTCCTCTCAATTATTTTTGAGTGAAATTGGCCACCTGTTCGTGGCCTCTTCACATTTTTTCCCACCTAGTAATCCGGCCCAAACCAAAGCACCTCAGCAGGATCAATTCAACGATAGAAGACATTGATTTTCCTTTTTGAGTATCCAGTTGCAATCCCACCAATCTGATTAGACACGTAGCAAGCATTCACTACGGTCCCTCAGAGATTGAATTTTGATTCTATTGCTACACGATGGGACTCGATCACTCAGGGTCATCGGGCGATTTTCTCGCTCTTGTCTTTCAGTGGAGAACCCTAACATCAATAATGCGTCCTTCGTATTTTGTATAAAAGGCATGGTCCCGGGCGATTCTCACAGTCAACATGTCATTTATGATTTTTCTTCTATTAAACGTTTTACTACTTCATTCTCTATTCTGTCGTTCTCTATCGCTTCTTCTTTGCTAAAGGTAACAAATTATTTTCTGACTTTTTCTTAGATGAAACCTATTACCTTTGATGATGAGCTGCGTCAGTTTCGCTTAACTGGTTCCTTAATCTGGTCCCTGAAATCTGTTTACTGGTCTGCTGTAAGTTCGTTGCACTGATCGCGAACTTAGCCATGTAGCCATGTAGCCAGCTGCTCGAAACTATGGACAATTTGCACTGTCATACCGGCGAACGAAAGTTTTAAATAATACCTGAATGACTGCTGCGATTGATTCATAATCCCATCGATGCATTGGGAAAAGCAGATTTGCGAGGCTTTAATACTGTCTTTTCCTATTGACAGTCTTATAATCATTGCGTGCATCCAAAATGCTATTGGAATCTCTAAAAACATCCAGCTGTTCAACTCGTTTTGGGACGTATTCGGCTCATAATGAGAAAGTATCATCGTCCCCTTCCCAGCTGTTCCTGTCCAGGGTCACTGTCTTAATATCAAGGTTTCGGAAAAATCGTACTTAGTACTAAATTTAAGCCTTTCTGAAAATAATCAGCCACGTCACATGGTCTGAGCCGATCGTAGGAGGCATAAATTTCATGTTCTGCCAGAAAGGGAACAATGCAAAAGGTGTTACGTGCAGTTACTTAGGCCTTTTAGTAAGGCCTTGAAGTGCTCATATCTCGAAGTGAGAAAAAAAGGATGCCTATTCAATATGAGATTCATCAATAATAACACAGTTCTAGCGGTGTAAACTTAAAAAAATATATTAGGGTAGGTTGTGCTCGTGAGCAGTGGACAGTAGGAAACTTAGTAGGACAACTCTGTAAATCAAATGAAGCACAGAAGCAGAAACACTAGTGTGAGATCTGGTGCAATTTAACTTCCCCGTAAAGGAGTGGGTAGAGCCTCTCTGAATCTTGGTTGGTAATCCATCTAGCGACGGTGTCGTTAAAATACAATACCTAAACAACATGTGTGAGTGAAATGTCGGAAAGCAATATAATAGATAATGGTGCAAATGGAATTGGAACCAATGGTGACGGTGTCCTATTGAGCAGCAGAATGGGCTGTGACTGCTGGCATTCAAAAATTGAAGAAAAAGAGAACAAAGAAATAAATGCAATTGTTATGGAATGCTATTATATAGCAAAACTTTAGATGAAACTGGAGTGCCAATAAGAGGATATAGAAAAATGATGTACCGAGAATGACAGCAATGAGGAATATTTGAAACAACAGAGCAACGATCATGCGACCAGCGCAGAATGGAAAGAAGGAAAGGCCGGTTAACAGATTTAGAACGGAAAATAATCCAGAGAAGAATATACGAAGACGAAGACAATGCAGAAGAACGTAACACTGGTTTCAAATATTGGCACAAGGCCAGCAATTTAGGGGAGGGGCTAAATCGAGTAAATCTACCCCAGTGCTCAACTGGTACTTATTTTATCAAGCCCGAAAGGATGAAAGGCAAAGTTAACGTCATCAGAATTTGAACTCAGAAGAATCTAACAGTACAGATAAAACAGACTTTTCAAAGTTGACTGAAAAAGATTTTATTAGCAGGCAAATGGAGAAATAGACAAAAACACGGGTAAGACAAACGTGAAAGAAGGCTAAAGATATGGGGAAAGCAGGAACATACAATCCTAATGCAGTGTGGCTACGCAACAGGAAAAAACAATGTAAATCCTTAGCAAGATGAAATTAAGATAAGCAAAGAGGATGTTTAACGGGTAAGTTGAAAGATAAGCAACCGGAAAGTGGTAGGCTTTGACGGAATTCAAGGTTATTGGGTGAAGAAATTTACAGAATGCCATGAAAGAATAATGAAACAATTTAGTACATTACTTGATGATGATCACACAGAAATCCCAGGTTGGTTGACCAGAACAGTATTGCGTCAGAAAGAAGTAGTGGTGGGGATGCTGTTGACAACTTCAGGCAATATCCTGTATACTCATCATGTAGAAGGTGTTAAGCGAAATACTGGCAGATACATTGTGCGTCCAAGGGCCAGAATAACATCTTAATGGAATTGCAAAAAGGGGACAAAAGTGAATGCAGGGGACCCATAGAAGAATTCTTGATAGATTAGATAGTATTGAAAGACTTCAAAAAGCGCAAAACCAATTTAGGGATGACGTGGATAGACTACCGGAAAGCATACGATATGGTTCCTCATTCGTGGATTATAGATTGCTTGAAAATATTTGGAATTGTATACAATATCGTGAATCTACTGAGCCGAACTATGGAGGGATAGACCAATGAATTAATTTAGGATTTGTCAACATCTGACGTGGAATCTTCCAAGGTGATAGCTTGTTAGAAATGCTCTTTGTATTGCGTATGATACTGCTGGCTTTGATTGTGAGAAACACGAAAGTTTTGAGTTCAAGAGAAGAAAAGATATGATCAGTCGCTTCCTTTATATGGACGGTTTGATGCTTTATGGTAAAGATGAAAACCAGCTGAATTTACTAATTCACGCAGTGCATTCCTTCAGCGCGGACATTAGAATGGAATTTCTATTGAAAAAGTGTGAAGCATTGGTTTTACAAAAGAGGATGGTGGGAAATTGTTCACGGGAGAAGTAATGAAGATAAATAGACAAGAAAAGATACAGGTATTTGAGCATATTGGAAATAAGTGAATTGATGGAAAGCTAAATGAAGAATATTTTCTCTCGGTAGTATTAAAGAAGGGTGATGTTTATTTTGAAGACTAAACTGATTGGGAGGAATAAGTTCCAAGCAATAAGTATCTCTCTTAAGACAAGGAGTAGACGATGGCGAACAGAGGAACTGAAATCCTTCAATAAGAAAACAAGGAAACTACTGACAATTCACGGTGCATTCCACGTACAAAGTGGCGTTGACAGACTACACCTTATGAGAAAAAAGGGATGGGAGATTGGTAAGTTGCGAGGATTGTATTCAGACAGAGGAGAACAATACTGCTTTGTATATAAAGAAGGAAGGCAGATTTATTACACACGGAAAGCATTAGGTCAAAATGAATTACAAAATAACGACATAAACGAAGAGGGAAAACAACTGGAAGGATAAGATGCACGGTCAGTTCTTGAGAGAGTTACCAAGGGACACAGATCTAAATAAAAGGTGGTTGTGGCTACAAAAAAGTGACCTGAAATCTGAACAGAGGAGTCATGTGCAGCACAGGAACAAGCACAGAATTGACCAATGAGCAGAATCTGACAAATGTAGAATGTGTAGTGAAACTAGAGAGATAGTGTGGTATATTTTAAGTGAATGCAGCAAATTAGCCCATAGGGAAAACAAGAGAAGTCACAAGGTCACCAAAGTGGTTCACTGGGGACAATGTAATAAGTTTGGATTGGGAAGAGAGAAAAAGGGGTATGGACATGAGACAAAGGTATGGTAGAAAATGATAGAGCAAAAATCTTTTGGGACTTCATGATCCAGTGTGATCATGGAATCAAACACTGGAAACCCGTTATTGTACTACTAGACAAGGAAGAAAAATCGTGTCTGATCATAGATATCGCTTTTCTTTGGGACAGTAGAATCGTTCAAAAAGGAAAAAAAACTGACATGATATGAAACTCTGAGGAAAGAAATCAAAAGGTTGTAGTGACTGAAAAAGCATATACTGTGCCTGTAATTGTTGATGCCATAGGTATAATAAACAGAATAAAAATGGAAAAAGAACATATCCTGAAAGCAGTATTACTTAGGAATGCAAGAAATTACCACCTCAACTGGTACATTAATAGCATCTCTTGTAACATGCTGGGTATGTTAGATGTGATAATAATCCTTTCTACTATAGGCACAAGACCTGAAATTTGGGGGGAGGGAGTCAGTCGATTAGATCGACCGAAGTACGCAATTGGTACTTAACTTATCGACCCCGAAAGGATTTAAAGGCAAAGTCGACATCGGCGGAATTTGAAATGAAAACGTAAAGATAGACGAAATACCTATTTCTTTACTACCCACAAGGGGTTAAACACAGAGGAGACAAACAAGGACAGCCAAATGGATTAAGTCGATTATATCGACCCCAGTGCGTAACTGGTACTTAATTTATCGACTCCGAAAGGATGAAAGGCAAAGTCGACCTCGGCTGAATTTGAACTCAGAACGTAACGGCAGACGAAATACCGCTAAGCATTTCGCCCGGCGTGCTAACGTTTCTGCCAGCTCGCCGCCTTAATAATAATAATCATAATAATATCAACAGCAACAACATCAACAACAACAACAACAACAACAACAACAACAACAACAACAACAACAACAACTACAACAACAACAATAATAATAATAATAATAATAATAATAATAATAATAATAATAGTGATAATAGTAATAATAATGGACAGGAGATGGACAGTAAGTCAAGAAAGCTCCTAACGATGCATGGAGCCCATCATCCACGTGCAGACACTGATCGCCTATACGTGAAGAGAGCAAATGGAGAAAGGGGGCTGATAAGTGTGGAAGAATGCGTGCGTATCGAACACGATAGATTGATGAAATACCAAGGTCAAAGTAAGGAAACCTTGCTAGTGACAGTTAGGAACGAGGGAGTATTGAGAGCAGAGAAAAAGAGAAAACAAAGGAAGAAGTACAAAAAGGACATGACGAAGAATTACGTAAGAAGGGACTACACAATCAATTCCATGTAGCCACAGAAGTTGCTGGAAAAAATAGGTGGGATTGGCTGATGAAAGGAACCCTAAAAAAAGAGAGTGAGAGTACTCTACTGAGTAACAAAATCCTCTGGGATTTCCCAATCCAAACAGATCAGGTGCTAGAGCATAACAGACCGGACCTAGTGAAGGTAGACAAAGTGCACCACATATGCTATATAGTTGATGTTGCGTGCCACTTTGATGCACGAATAGTCAAGAAGAAAGGCGAAAAGATAGACAGATACAACACTCTTAAGTACGAAATAGCTCCGCTATGGAAAATGAAGAAGCTAAAGGTAGTGCCAATTATTGTTGGGTCCTTGGGAACAGTATCAGATGGCATCAAGAGAAATATAAAGGAAATTGGTATAGAGTGCCCAGCAGAACTGTTACAAAAAGTGTGCCTCCTTAGCATGGCCAGAATAACCAGGAAAGTATTAGTTGAAAAGAACGAATAGCATGGTACCGTAGGCTGCAGGTAGTAAGCCCGCTACGCATGCAAGACTCCAGGAGCTCCAACAAAATCTGTGATAAAGAGAAAATAGTAGTAGTAGTAGTAGTAGTAGTAGTAGTAGTAGTAGTAGTAGTAGTAATAATAATAATAATAATAATATGAAGAAGAAGAAGAAAAAGAAGAGGAGGGGAGGAGGGGAGGAGAAGAAGAAGAAGAAGAAGAAGAAGAAGAAAAAAAAAGAAGAAGAAGAAGAAGAAGAAGAAGAAGAAGAAGAAGAAGAAGAAGAAGAGAAACGTCAACGTTTCTTTGAACAAAACAAACAGTTCTACTCCAACCCCAAAAGATTCTACCAAGAACTTGGCCAAAATAAAATAGACATCAATGCAGCACCAACAGCATAAGAAGTGGAAGAATTTTAGAAAGAAATATGGTTGACGAAGGAACAACCTCAGAAAAGGTCTATCAAAAGAACGAACTCAGCAGCTGAACAACTCTGGACCCCTATAACAACTGAAGAGGTCACCCAGGTACTGCAAACACTAAGCAACTGGAAGGCACCCAGGCACGATAAGATCCCCAACTTGTAGTTAAAATATCTGACAGGAACACGCAAAAAGCTGGTTGAGAAATTTAATGAAATACTAGCAGAGCCAGAGACAATTCCTGAATGACTCACGGAAGGGAAAACTATCCCAATTCCCAAATCCACTGAAACGGCAAACCCACAAAATTACTGACCAATAACCTGTCTCCCTACAATTTACATAGCCTTTACTGCAATAATATCGCAGTGAATGAGCAAGCATCTAGAAGAAAACCTGTTTCCAGAAGAGCAGAAGTGATGGTGCAAGGGCTCATACGGCTGTAAAGATCAACTAATGATCAATAAAGCCATAACTGAAGACAGTCGCAGAAAGAAGAAGGATCTAAGTATGGTGTGGACCGATTACCAAAAGGCTTTTGATAGTATTCACCACACATGGACCCTAGAAACACTAACCATGAACAAGGTAGCACCAATAATCATAAAATATATAAAACACTCTATGATTAAATTGCAGACAGTGCTACAACTCCAAACAAAAGAAGGACTCATAAAAACCCAAGCCATCCCCATTAAAAGAGGAATATTCCAGGGAGACTCGCTCTCTCCACTCCTTTTCTGCTTGGTACTGACGCGTTTATCTGACATGCTAAAAAGAACTGGATGCGGATACAACTTTTACGGCAAAACAATCAGCCACCTCTTATATATGGATCACCTAAAACTGTACACTACAAATGATAAACAACTGGAAACATTGCTACAGACAGTAAATAGATTTACCAAAGGAATAAATATGAAATCTGTCTGGCTTAGAAAAGTGTGCCAAAGCAACCTTGAAAAGAGGAAAACTAGTTAAGAGTAGCAACATCACACTAGATAAAGCAAATGAAATAAAAGAATTAGACCAACGCCAGACATACATCAATGATAGGAATCAATGAACTAGATACGATAAAACAAACACAAATGAAAGAGAAAATAAGAAAAAGAATACTATGGACGAGTTAGATTAATACTGAAAACAGAGCTCAATGCGAAAGACAAGATAATAGCTATCAACACTTTAGCCGTCCCAGTTATAAGTTACAGCTACAATATCCTTTACTGGACAAAAAATGAACTAATAAAAATAGATAGGAAAACAAGAAAAATAATGACAGGATTTAGGATGCACCACCCAAAATCTGACATAGAAAGGTTATATATACAACGTAATAGAAGGTGGTAGAGGCCTTATACATCCAGAAAACTATTACAAAATAACCACCATAGGACTACAAAAATACCTACTTCAGAAGCAAGGAAAACTAATACAAAAACGTTTTCAGTCTTTAAGGAAGCTGAAAAATACAAAAAAGAAGTCATACTACCTAACAACTATGAAGAAAAAAAAAGGAGAAACAACAAACGCTGTAAAACAAATGAAATCCAAACTAAAACTATAACAACAACGGATCATGATAAAGCGATGGCAAGAAAAGCCCCTTCATGGCAAATACTGGGCTAAACTAAACGCAAAAGAAATAGACAAAGCAAAATCCCAGCAATGGCTGAGAAGCTCAGGACAATAAATCATATTGTCTCTGACTGCCCAGTCATGGCTAAGAAAGAATATATTCACAGACACGACAGAGTTGGGACCTACATACACTGGAAGCTATGCCAACACTATGAAATAATAACAGAAAAAACATGGTATAGGCACATGCCAGAAAAGGTCACAGAAAATGAGAAAGCAACAATAAAATGGGATATGCCAATACTCACAGATAGAGAAATTAAGGCCAATAGGCCAGATATAGTTGTCAAAGATCATGAAGAAAAAAGTGATTTCTAACTGATGTATCAACACCAACAGATGACAACGTTTCTGTAAGAGAAATGGAGAAACTTTCAAAATACAAAGACCTGGAAATAGAGGTAACTCGAATGTCTAAAAACAGAAACAATTCCTATCATAGTGGGTGGCGTTAGGTATGATAAAAAATATCCAGACAAGTACATAACAAAAACACCAGGAATAATAAATATATATAACATATAGAAAATAGCACTACTAGGCACTGCACACATCCTACGTTAAACACTTTCAATACAGTAACCATAAGAGCATCACAGCAAACCACAGCACATACCAAAGATACACAGAGCTGCGCTCGGTAGTGCAGTGAAAGCACGTTATAACACTAAGACTACTGAATAATAATAATAATAATAATAATAATAATAATAATAATAATAATAATAGTAATAGTAATAATAATAATAATAATAATAATAATAATAATAATAATAATATTTTGTCCGAAGCTCTAATGATTCTATTAAAAGAAGGAAAAGAAGCGAAAGCGGAAGAGTAATAATTAGACTTCTTGCAATAACTACTACTACTACTACTACTGCTGCTACTGCTGCTGCTATTGCTGCTGCTGCTGCAACTACTACTACTACTACTACTACTACTACTACTACTACTACTACTACTACTACTGCTGATGCTGCTGCTGCAGCTGCTGCCGCTACTACTACTACTACTACTACTACTACTACTACACGTAGCATACGAACGCAAGAAGAAAAAACATCATTTATCAAAACTCTTCCATCAACAAGGAGAGGAGAAAATAAAAGAAAGTGTATGACTAAAATTGGCTTG
>NC_043007.1:61849554-61877054 GCF_006345805.1 Octopus sinensis | reverse complement strand
GAATTCTAATTATAATCAGCATCGTTATGCTAATTGTTGTTGTCATTGTTATTGTTTTTCGCTTTGCTGTTATTTTTTAGTCTCCAGTCTGATCAAGCGACCTAGTAGCAATCACTTCGCCTTTTTTCCTGGCATTGTATATCCCTGGTTACATTATCCAAATCGCCGTTCCTTTTTTGCTTTTGCATTTTGAAACAGCAAGATATGATTTGATGGTGATTTGGTTTCTTTGGTATACAACTACAGGCATGTAGAAGAGAATAGGACTGTGGGAAGGCGGTTCTTTTCTCAGAAACGTTTAAAATTTGAGTTTTTAAAATGGGTTTAAGTAAAATAAATAGGCTTCGACTAGGAATGGAAACTTAGTCCCGAATTAAGCTCATCGTCAGCTAAATTCTAGTACCACGATACGCGTCTTTATAAATTTCTAAATTACCACTGAGAGATATGCAACCACTCGTCACCCATTTATGTAATGTGTATTGATCGGAAACCACATTCGATTCGGTTCTTCGGAATCCTTAGCAACAGAAACAGCGAATATTTCCTGAATAAACAAATAGCTAACCGAATCAGACACTGTATCCTAGCAACGGTCAATCTTATCAATCATAGCAGCTGAATGAAATCGAGAAAACCGAAGTGAGTAACGAATTAAGTAGACAGTAGGACCTTTACATGTCAGTTCTACGACAAATATCAATAGAGAAAGAGAGAGTGACTATTGACAAATGATATAATGCAAATAACAAACTATTTAAGCATCTTATATAAACACAGCTTGTAAAAAAATTGTTGGAGCCATAAGTAATTTATGTTTGTGTTGGATTCTGGTCCGTGTTTGTAGACTTGCAAATTATTTGATGACAGCGCCAAAGGTAATTAGACATTTTTCAGCAATGAAAGACTGCGATGCACTTTCAGTTCTAGATTGCAGTCGTTTTCCTTTTTCTAAAAGCTTGGGAAAATCACGAACATTGTAATTTCTAGTATATCCCATCCCTGTCAGGAGTGAATGCCAACCTGTTATTTAAGGACTTAATACTTGAATACAAAGCTCCTATGCGTTGGATTGACCGGAAAGAAAATATCAAGGATTTCTCAAATCGTAAAAAACGCAAGGCCTGGTGGTTACGGTGTTTGGTTCACGATCATAATGTCACGGGTTCAATTCCTGGTCACGGAGGCGTGTTGTGTCCTTAAGCAAGGCATTTCATTTCACGTTGCTCCAGTCCACTCAACTGAAAAATACCAGCCAAGAGCTGGTTCAGCTGTCTCTTCCTCTAGCTATGACATCCTGGATTTTGCCCCTGAGTAAAGGGATGGAGAATTTAGAGAGTGGCGACTATATAGGCACTTAAAAGAAAAAAAAAGTAGCGAAAGTATGGCCTATGTTACCAAACCATACTCATTCACGGGAAACAGCTACCTTTTTATTTCTTAAATCACACCCTAGAGTAACATAAAGATTGGGTAGTGTAATCCCTAATATACAAAAAGACGGGCTGTTCATGGCCTGAACACCTTCGACTATAGGTCAACAACACAAATAAATTAATGCAGGAAATAAATTTTGAGCAAAATGTCACTTGCTATAAAACTGAATAATCGAAAAGAAACGAATTTTTACACCCCAACATAAATCCCGACTATCATGTGTGGAATTCTTTACTCAGTACTCAGCGATATTTGGGATGGATTTCCCCCTCAATCTGATCTAAAGTCAACTACAAATCATATTCTCTCTTTTACTCTTTTACTTGTTTCAGTCTTTTGACTGCGGCCATGCTGGAGCACCGCCTTTAGTCGCGCAAATCGACCCCAGGACTATTCTTTGTAAGCCTAGTACTTATTCTATCGGTCTCTTTTGCCGAACCGCTAAGTTATGGGGACGTAAACACACCAGCATCGGTTGTCAAGCGATGTTGAGGGGACAAACACAGACACACAAACACACACACTCACGCACACACACATATATAAACATATATACGACGGGCTTCTTTCAGTTTCCGTCTACCAAATCTACTCACAAAGGTTTGGTCGACCCGAGGCTATAGTAGAAGACATTTGCCCAAGGTGCCACGCAGTGGGACTGAATCCGAAACCATGTGGTTGGTAAGCAAGCTACTTACCACACAGCTACTCCCAAGTATTTTTCATCAAATATTTCTATTTATTTCTGTCAGTTTCTGTTTCCTTTCTTTTTCATTTCTTCTCGAGTAGAATGTAACAATTAAAACTTCCACGATCAGATGTACACGACACGCCAATAAGTGGGCAACCTTTCCGGTGTTGTACAAGAAAATTCTGCAACATACTGCAATCAATCCGCTGAAATGATGATTTTAGAGTTAAATGAAGCAGATTTGAACGGTTCTGAACGACCTACTAGAGTGTTTGTTCAATTTCTTATTCATTTCATGTATTTCATCTCAATATTTACTAGCTTATGTTACAGAATATTACCTAAGACCGAGTTAGAAGCCATCCTGGTGCCTTATGCGTTGTAATTCAATATGAAATGATAAAGTAATACAGTAAAGGTTAGTCAGGTTACATTGAGTTAAGTAAGCCAGAATGGAGCCATCTGGCTTCCCCGTGTTACGTAATCTAGCATGGAACGGTTTCGCTTTCCTGGGCTGCGCAATCCTGACCAGAAGGATATCAGCTAACTTGTGTACAATCAAGTACGAAGAAATTTGAGCATGACTAATATGAAATCAAACTCATACACTGTGTTATCTAATATTGCATGGAGTTATTCAGAGCATTTGTTCCATGAGTTCAAATAACATCGAAGTCCACTTTGCTTTCCATCCCTCGGGATCTATAAAATAAAGTACCAGTCAACTATTGAATCTGATGACCTTGTACCTAAATTAGGAACCACTATTTTGATAATGATTTAGGTACTGTCGAAAATGTCGTAGTTGGAATCTTGAGTCATTGATCGAGTCAATAATTGTACTTTTCTTGCTATTAAGTTGAGAAACTTTTCAACAACGAAACTAAGATATAGAAACGTTCTATGTTTTCGTTAAAATGAAAATAACCATAAAAATGCGAGAATGATGGCATCAAAATACTATTTCAAGTTGGAGAGAGGATTGTTGAAAATTGTCCAAAAGGAGGTTTGTTAAATAGCATTGGAAAGATACATCATTAATAGTTCTTTATATGGTTGTAGAATAGCTGTTAAATACGTAGTCAAAGAAAGTATAAAAGACAAGGAAAGGAAGAAGGAATGATAGATAGATAGATAGATAGATAGATAGATAGATAGATAGATAGATAGATAGATAGATAGATAGATAGATAGATAGATAGATAGATAGAAAAAGAGAAAGAATTTACTGGGGGAGACGGTCATTGCATTTTTAGACTAACTAGTCAAGATTCCTCAAAATGTTATGCGGATATACTCACTTATTAAAAAGAAAAAAAAAACAGACACAAACAAAACTAAGATTTATTTTGATTTTAAGAAAGAAGATAAAATAAAAGTAAACATTCTCATAGCTAAGTTTATTTTTACATTTGATATTGCAGAACTCAAGTGGTTATTTTAAACTTAGCAGAGGGTAAGAAGATTGGCTTTTGCTGAGCAAAAGAAGCACAATATCCTCCAAAAATTATCTGTTCTCGTTATGCAGATTTTTATGCATCGCAGTAAATTCATTTTGGACTTATGAAATATGGTGTAATAAATCTTTAAGCACCCAGGTTTGTCTGTTCGTCTCGAAATTTGTACACATATCCCAAATTCTGGTATAATGCGTGAAGTAAAAAAAAAAACTCAGGTTCGATGTCTCTCTGAGGTAAAAGAAGTGAGGATCCAAGAAAAGAGAGAGTGAAAGACTTAGTTATAAGACTTAGTTATCACTCCATCTCTTTCTCACCTCCATCAAACACATACTTTCTCATTTTGCTATTTTCGGTGATGCTATACTGACAGTATACACTGGAACACTATACTTATTAATATTCCTCATTTAGACATCTGAAATTCGAAAAGTTAGTATACATTTTCAAATTCCATGAAAATTAGAGCAATTCATTCTTTAACTGTTTCACATTAAAATTTGTTTATATTTGTAAAATATTAAGGTATTAAGCTCTAAGAATCGATTTATTAATTTTTGTGATATTCGTAGCCATTTTAACATGGCTGTCCGTTCGAACGGACTCTTCTGCGGTTTTTTAACCCTAAGAAGACATCTCCTCTAGGTGGTTAACGATGCACAACTGCATCCGATAAATTGCGAGCAGGGAAGCGAACCCGTCGCTAGAAGTTGGTAGGGGTTCGCTCCATTGCTCGCAATTTATCGGATGCAGTTACGGGGACGTAAACACACCAACATCGATTGTCAAGCGATGGTGGTGGTGGTGGTGGTGGGACAAACACAGACACACAAATTTATACATACGACAGACTTTTTTCAGTTTCTGGCTACCAAATCCACTCACAAGGCTTTGGTTGGTCCGAGGCTATAGTAGAAAACACTTGCCCAAGGAGTTCACTTCGTAGCTGCGAAGCGAACTCCTTAACCGTTTGGCAATACAGCACCTACTCTTCCTCTCTTTCTCTACCCCTCTCTCTCTCTCACACACACACACACATAGACACACGCACGCACTCAGACACATATTTGGCTAAATATGTATTGAAGCCCTGCTGTCATAAATTTACGACTTAGTCTCTAATACCCCAATTTCACTGTGATATAGGAGAGATAAAACGGAATGGAATACACACACACATACATACACACACAGAAACAGACACAGACACAGACACACACACACACACACACACGGACGGACGGAGGCACTCAGACACATATTTGGCTAAATATGTATTGAAACCCTGCTGTCGTAAATTTACGACTTGGTCTCTAATACCCCAATTTCCCTGTGATATAGGAGAGATAAAACGGAATGGAATATCAATGCCTAAAGTTGCAAAAGTATGCTCAAAGAAATTTCGTTACTAATAACTATGTACTTTTGGGAACGAGATGTGTGTGTGTGTGTGTGTGGTGTGTGTGTGTGTGTGTGTGTGTGTGAGTCGGTTTGTGTGCGCGCGCACAAGTTTTAAACAGCTAAAAGTACTTACACTACGATGCAACTGTGTTAGACCACATAAATCTCTTTCCAAGCTACAAGAAAATAGAAAAGATGTACAGTTAATGTAATTACTATTAGTATATTGCTTGCCTGTCTACATTAATGCCAAGTCGACACCGATTTTTCTTAATGAAGCAATATTTCAATTTGAATGGGCTGTTCTGGGAGTTTTTTTTTGTTTTTTTTTTGGTGGGGGTTGCTTTTTCAAACTCATGGCAATATTCGAGCAGAGCACTGCCAACTAATGAAATCTTCAGCGATTATTCATTTCTCCTGCTTTCTGCTGCAGAGTTATGCATGCCTCTCTTGATATCTGTTTGCATATTCTGCTACGGAGAGTTAAATACCTTTCCCAGAGACTCAGCTCAGCACCAGTGATACGATACCATACCCCTTAATGACTCAGTCAATTGTAATTCTACTCAAATTTTACTGAAACTAATATTATTCTTTTATTCTTTTACTTGTTTCAGTCATTTGACTACGGCCTTGTTGGAGCACTGCCTTAAAGGGTTTTAGTCGAAGAAATCGACCCCAGGCCTTTTTTTTTTTTTGTAAGCCTAGTACTTTGTTTAGGTTCTGAGTTTAAATGCTGCCGGGATCGACTTTGCCTCTCATCCTTTCAGAATCGATAAAATAAGTACCAGTTGAACGCTGAGGTCGAAGGAAACGAAATTGCTGGCCTTGTGCCAAAATTTGAAACATATGATAATCTTTAACACGGTGAGCTGGCAGAATCGTTAGTACGCTTGGCAAAATGCTTTGTGGTATTTCGCTTGCCTTTACGTTTTGTGTTCAAATTCAGCCGAGGCCGATCTTGCCTTTCATCCTTTCGGAGTCAATAAAATAAGTATCACTTGAGTACTGGAGTCGATGTAATCGACTTACTCCCCCCCCCCCTACAACCTTGCTGATTTTGTACCATAATTTGAAATTAATATTATGACAATTTCTAACAGGGTTTCAGATTATTAAATATAAGCCGCCTAACATCCTATAGTAATTCTCTCATCATTAATTATATCAAACATCGTTAAAATGTCCGCCAATTGCGATATAAAATAAAACAAATCATAAGTAAAACGAATCATAAATGTTTCTTCTTGCTCGAGTCAAACTACAAACACCTTTGATATCCATAAAATAAGTACAGTAACATACTGGAGTTGGTTAAATCATATATCACCGCCCTCCCACAAAATTTGCATTTGCAATTAATCAAAACAAATTTATTTTACTTGTTCTATTGCCAGATTTCACAGAAATGGTTGCAATGAAGTACTAAATACCTTCAACTACTGAAGGTTGTATTTTTAGTTCCGCAATTCAATTCCACCAGGGTGGATATTGACTTTGAATCCATCCGAGATGAAATTCATAAATATTAATAATACACTGTTTTGATTTCACTAAATTATGTGCCGAGTTAAAGGGGATCAACATTAACAGCTGCGACACGAAATCGATGACGGTAGTCGATCTATTTGGGTACCTACCTTAAACACATCGGAACATTTAGTCTTCCGTCCTTTCGGATTCAAATTTTGATTGCTTTTTGCCTTTCCTACCTCAAAGGTCAATAAATCAAGCATTTGTCTCTGATACCGATTATATAGATTAAACTTTACCCCATCCTCCAAAAGACGAAGCTTTAGTCATGTGTCTAATGAAAATACGTGTAGTAAATAAGGAAGTTCAATTGTTTTTCCATTACGAGAAATAAACAAACACGAATTATTTCACAATGTTGCTACAGTGAATACAATTATTATTTCATATTCTAATTCCGTTGTTGTTGTTGCTGTTGCTGTTGCTGCTGCTGTTGTTTGTTTTGTTTCTATTTCTGTTGTTTGCTTATTCTCTACCCAGAATAACAAATAACATATACTTTATTAGTTGTGTGCTACCCAGAATAGATATTTAGCAGCACAGAGAGAGAAAAAAATGTTATGCGTAGCCAAACATAGAACCCAGTAGCATTTAACTGGTTTACGGCCCACGTCAGAATAACCACGAAGATTCTTGGGACACTAAAGTAATTAATCACAATTTATATTTTCTTTTTCAAGCATTCACACACGCATAAATTTGAAACTAATATTGATGGCGGAAATATTGTTCTTGTTTTGATACTCCATATTATATTTATAAAATGACTCATGTGTAAAAGTCTTTTAATCGTGATCAGCTCGTCGGTAGTAATTTTTTTGATTGGAGTATATTTAACTTCATTGAATCGTAGCATGGTATGGGGCCTTAAAAGAGTGTTGGTAAAAGCAAAGTGGGGGAGCGAAAAAAGTTTGTCAACTCTTGTCTATATTGTTTAAAGGTTTCAGTCAATTGATCTTATGAAAGTTATCTCCTTTACTTGTTTTTAGTTTTAAACGCCTCCAAAGGAAGCTTTTTTTCTTTTTTTACAACTAATTACATGGGTAATCCCTGCTGATAGAAAATCTTCAACTTCTGTTACATTTATTAGGTCACATCGTATTACTATTTTCGTAACGTAGGAATTTAATTATCGCAACAATTCATATCTGTCAAGATTACTATCTGGATGACTACGGAATTATGTGATAAAAATTATGTCAATTTGTGATGTATTTTTGTGCGATTGTTACGTTTTTCCATTACATTATTTGAAAGAACTGTCCCCACCCCCCATTCATTTTAAGATTGCATCTTAAGAAAGACACACAAGCAAACATGCACACACACAAACACACACATACACACACTCGCATACAACTACAACAAAAAGCAACAACAACAAGGCACTCAAATACCACGCCATATCTTTGCATCAGCAAAGTTCCTTCCACGAAAGATATGCCTTCTTTGATTTCTTCAAAGGTATCTTCCTCTCCGATGTTATGGTAAACACCGGTTTTCCCCTTGTTTATGCAATATGTACATTATCTCGTCTTTGTGTATAAATGTATGTACGTATACAAATGGGGAGAGGAGTGTGTGTGTGTGTAAGGGGGATGTGTGAGAGTGTGTGTGTGCGCGCGCGCATATGTGGAGGCACCTTGCTTACTAGTGAACTTACGGTGAAAAGGTTGTGGGTTCGGTTCCTAGACGGGCGGTGTAATGTATCCTTGAACAAGGCACATCTTTCATTCTGCTCTGCTAAAAATGAGTACCAATCTAGTGCTGATATTGCCCTTTCTTTCCTTTTAGCAGTCACATCCCCACGTTCCACTTTGTCAAAGGTTGAGAGGTCTGATAGGGTGTCTATGTCTACTTACGACTACACAGGGACCTAAAACATCTAACGATAGTGTGGTACATGCAACAAAATCATGCTCGCTTGGAAATGACAGCCAAATCAGGCAACGTGTGTGTGTGCGTGTCTACGTGTGTGTGTGTGTGTGTGTGTGTGTGTGTGTGTGTGTGTGTGCGCGTGCGTGTGTGTGTACGTGTGTGTGTGTGTGCATGTTTGCAATGCACGTACGGGAGTCTGTGTTTATGTTTTTATAGATATATAGAGAGATAGAAAGAGAGAGAGAGGGAAGAAGGATGGAGATAGATAGATAGATAGATAGATAGATAGATAGATAGATAGATAGATAGATAGAAAGATAGATAGATAGATAGATAGATAGATAGATAGATAGATAGATAGATAGATAGATAGATAGATAGATAGTTCAATGTCTTCTCTACTGATTTAAGATACTTGGGTGTGATTTGAAGAGAATTTGGCTGCTATTTCTCTCACGTCAAGTGACTGTCCTGATATCTTCTTGGATTACATATGTACTGTTAACAATCCATATAGTTTTCCTTGAAAAGTTTTTAAAAATCATTCTTTTTAAAACTTTTCGTTTTCAACCCCGCTGCCCACCTGATTAACTAGCACGCCGGGCGAAGTGTTCAGCACCATTTTGTCCGTCTTTACTTTCTGTGTTCAAATTTCTCCGAGGTTGACTTTACCTTTCATCCTTTCGGGGTCGATAATATAAGTAGCAGTTGAGTACTGGGAGTCGATGTAATTGACTGACTCCCTTCTCCGAAATTGCTGGTCTTGTACCAAATTTGAAACCAATATTATCAGTTTAAAGGCAGGCGGTGAGCTGACAGAATCTTTAGCTCGCCGGACAGTTTAGCTGACGTTACGTTCTCAGTCAAAATTCTGCCGAGGTCGACTTTGCCTTTCTTTCTTTCGGAATCGATGACGTAAGTACCACTTGAGCACTAGGAGTCGATGGAGTCGACTAGCCCCCTGCCCCCAAATTTCAGGCTTTGTGCTTACAGTACAAAGGATTATTATAGTTGAAGGAGTGGGAGAATGTTTCCAATTTTATAAAATGTTTCAAGCGAATAAACAATGGTACGTCGTGGAGATTTGGTAGTGAATAAGTTAACAATGTGGTACTTATCTTCTAGGAATTTACTAGTATGTGCAAAAGAGATAATCAGACAGAAAATTTGTAATATGCCTGTATCATTAAACCGTTCAGTGCATCAGAAAAATGTGATAAATAAGTTATAATTTTTACAGTACAAGTATCCGAGGAGTCATTTATAAATTGTTTGTTTCGGCCTTTTGGTAGGTATTAAACTGTAATATTGGTTTCAAATTATGGCATTTGATTCTGGGAGACGGTGTAAGTCGATTACATCGGACCCCAATGCACAACTGGCACTTATTTTATCGACTCCAAAACGAATAAAAAGCAAAGTCGGCCTCGGCGGAATTTGAACTCAGAACGTAAAGACGGACGAAATGCTGTTAAACATTTTTCCCGGCGTGCTAACGACTTTGCCTGCTCGCCGCCTTCGGAGTAAGCTGTAATATTTACTTACTAGCTGAATGACCCGACGTTGCCCAGTTTACTGCTGTTCTTATTCAGATTAGTAAACAATAAATATAAAGATATATTCTCATAATTATTTCAAAATATCTATATTTTATTTTAAAATATCCAAATTGTAATGATAATAGAATTTAGAACTGAAAATCGTGAAGCACCTCAGGATAAACAGTATTCATTGTGTAATTTCTTGTTGGTGTTGAAATGACTAAATTGTTGCTGCTTCCAACTCACGAGCAAGCAACATAGAGTTGGCCGTGGGAGAAGCATGTAGTAGAGAGATCAAGTGCAAATAGATTAAGGGACTGACTCTGAGATTTGTTAATTGAAATACCCAAACTTAGTTTGACTGGAAACTGAAGCATCTTAAATTCAAATGGGACATCTGTAAGTATGAGAGGTGTTTTTGGAATAATGAATTTTCTCCTTTGTGACCACCTGTTATGATTGTTGCCTGTAGCACATATGGCGTCATGGCAGTAACAATTAAGCGAGTTCCATTACACAGGTGAGATAGGTCAAGATTCCTACGCAGCATAACGGGAGCACCCAGTTTTAGTGTCAAGTTATGCGGTGGCATCCCTGTGGGTTTCATGATTACATGGTATTGAACAACCTGATCTTGATCAACTGTTGTCAACTGATCGAAAGTCATTTCTGATGTACCTGTTAACTTTTGAAGAAATTCATGATTGAGTTTATCAACCATTTCATTAGCTGGAGCAAGTATAGCTCTTTCACACAGCCAGTTTACATCAGAGTAATTGATAGGTAAATTAGGAAATACTTTATCCATAGATTCCAAAGAAAAAGTATCATTTGACGGCATGTAATTTCATGTAGCTGAGCTCTTGAGTTGAATGTTAATAACCCATTACCAATCTTAAGAAGCTTGTACGATCACTTTGTAGAAGTACTCTGATGTTGCGTGTAAGATGAAGTTTTTCCATGTCTCCTAATGTACGATTTTTTGAAGCATGCATTGACTTCATCAGCTTTTGATCCTTTGAGGATAACTGGCGACGTTTGACGAAAATGTCCTGCGAGAAGAACTGTTACTCCTCCCATGAGCGTGCTATTGTTTTTTTTTAATGTCTTGGAGGATACGGTGTCTTGGAGCTCCACGATGTGACACTGAACTCATCCCAAACAATGAGGCAAACTTGTTGGAGAAGTGTTGCTACTGCAGAGGTTTTGGGAATGTTGCACATTGAGATTCTTTCGTTTGCAAGGTTTAGAGGGAGCTTGAACATGGAATGAGCAGTTCTACCCCCATTCAGGAGGGTTGCTGCAATACCAGAAGATGCAACACTGGAAGAAGGTTAGATTTTATTTCTTCCTGTTTAAGATTGCAGGTGAAAGTGACAAAAAGATCTTGTTCTCCATATGTCTAGACATATGTCATAGCATCTTGTGTTCGTTTGGGCATATATCGAGGACCACCTGTGAATGGTGATGGGAGGATTATAATATCACCATCTATCCTCAGAGCATCTTGAAGATGAACATAATTTTTATCCCTTAACTTTTTTTTCATTTTTAAGAATATAGAGGAAACGTTGACTCCTCTCAACTTTAGCATATATATCAACCAGGTATTGCTGAAATAGATCACGATACATGTGTAATTGATTTGATTGTTCTGGTCTTAACACCACTTTGTAAGAATAGAAGTCATTTGACGACACCTTTTTGTTTGTAATTGGTTCTCCTGTTGCAGATTATATCTGTGGAATATTGAATTGATACCCATCTTGTCCATTCCACAGAATAAGAGGATACTGGAGAGCATCATAAGAGAGATGAGTCTCTGAAACACGTTTAAGTTTGTTATCTCGAGCACGAATGAGAATATCACGATTTTCATGGGGATTATCTATGATAAGGATAGCTACTTCATTAGATGAGAAATCATTAAAACGGTGTAAAATGTCCTTTACTATAGTTTACCATAGTCGTAACGAACGCGGAGACACACACACATACACACAGACACATAGACACTCATAGGATTGATAATATTGAAAACATGAAATATACCCACACGAAGTTCAAGCGAAACAAAATGTAGTCAATATAGGTACAAAACATACTTTCTGTAGCATAGTTATGCTATAAAAAATATTTTTAGGGAATATTTCCAAAAGAAATATTCCAGCGTCGGAAAGTCACCAATTTAGCAAAAATTACTACACGTCACCAATGTAACAAAGTACAGTAAGTCAACATTTATTTGGAACATGTACTAAATGTTTTAAAAATCAGGATTAAATGTCACAGTGAAGAAAGTCAAGCTCCAAGAAAATTCAGAAGGCATAATTCAATTTTTCATAGAAAAAATGATTTATTATTTTACAGTTTTTAAACGAACGCTGAACATAGTGTGTACAAAGGAATATATTGCTGTTGTGAACGTTAATTAATTTAAAACATTTGCTGAAGGATGTATGTAGCAAGACAGAAATTAATTTGACATCACTTACTATATATTTTTAACTGTATAAGTTTATAGGCTATAGAATAAATACTAACGCAGTAAAAAGGTTGCGTGACGTTGAATACTCACACCGATAAAGCAGCATAGCAGGAATGCGATATGGACGCATTATCTTCAAACCGCTTATAAAGACTGGAATAATATTTCTGTAATTATATTAAAAGAGCTGCTAAGGCTTTCTACTTCGCCAAGTTTCTGAATTTGTTATAATAACCAGACTAACATTTTTTTCCAGATATATTTGCAAGTATTGTGAGTGCTGTCAAATCAACCAAATCTTCATGCTGGTATTAATAACCAGAATAATATTTCAGCACATAAGTAATGGCAATCGTTAATGCTGTTTAAACCGCAACTCTCCATGATGAAAAGGAAAATTGAAGCAGTGGTACTTCAAAGTGAACGCTGATGTTTATTCAACGTCCACGTTGCAACTGAACTAAACTCTTTCAAAACCGGCGTCTTTCACTTGTTGGTGAGTACAGTCACATGCATATACTAAGACATACACATACTTACATTCACAAATATACCTCAGGCCTATCTCTGTCTCTCTGTGTGTTTGTGTCTGTCTTTAGATGTGTGTGTGTGTGTGTCAGTCGTCATAAAAATGTATGTATACTGACAGACACATACACCGTCACACGCATATACTTCTCAGTCATCGGCCTAACGTACATAACGAATGCGCAAACACACACACACTGACAGACACATACACACTCATCCAGAAAATGTGACGTCGTCGTATAAGATGTCGTTTACGATAGTTGACTTAGAGAAAGATTATAATGTTAAATTTTTGTAATGCAAATATGTAAATGAAAATAAAGTTTATTTGGTAGCCGAAAGATTACTGAATCTTTTGATACCACATACGTCAAAATCGGCAACTCAGTTTTCGAATCCATAAGGAACATACGCACACAGCTCCCCCCCACACACACACACGCCCCCTCCCCCCTACAAACTCTCTTTTATATATTAAGATTAAGCATAGAGTTCGATGCCTTTAGGTAAGAAATTTATCAATCACTTCAGCTCTCGTTTTGAACGAATGTGCTAGTCTCCATAATTAAGAAATTTGCCTTTATAATATAGTATAATATAAAGAGCTGTAACTACTTTCGACTTAAACTCTACTTGAAGCTTATAAAAGACCCCAGTAACCATGCGATGCTAAGTTTCGTCTCCAAAAGTTGGTACGACGACTGGTGGCTGATGGATAAAATGCGTACTCTCGCAAAGCTTTTATAGACATTGTATCACACAAATTATTCTCACTGCGGATAATATTCTTTTAGCACAGTCGTTATAGTATCACTATATCGTCTTCAAGAATGAGGAGATTATATCGACTCCAGTGTTTGACTGGTACTTATTTCATTGATCTCGAAAACATGAACGATAAAAAGATTATGTGCGTGCGCGCGTACGTGCGTACTTACGACTGGCTTCCACCAGTTTTCGTCAGTTAAATTCACTCACAATGCATTGGTCAGCCCGAGTTTATAGTGGCAAGGTTCAATGCGGTGGGACTGAACTTGAACCACATGTTTGCAAAGCAAACATCTTAACCACACAGCCATGCCTGCGACTATATATACGATTTCGTGATCTTTCTTAGTCAGACATAAGCAGCAATAAATATCTGTTAATCCTATTGATTTTTAAAAGACTGGAAAATGGCCGTTGTAATCTGCGTCTTTCCATAGTGTAAAAGCAGGAAAAAAAAGGTAAATAAAACCACTTTAACGGGTGAAAATCAAAAGGTCTTCTGAAAAAAATAGTAAAAGCATTGCTAGTTGCTTACGATCTACGCCATAACATTCGTTGGCAACAATGTTAAATATAGATGTTGTAGTTACTGATTTGACTCAGATCAGCTGATATTGTAGAGCAAACCTACAACATCTGTTAGCTGTGGAAAGCTAGTAAATCTTACGGCGGTTGGAATAAATTAGTTAACATGGTAATGAATAAATAAAAGAATAAACTAAAAGAATGAATAAGTAAATTAATTAAAGAATGGATGAATGAATGAGTTAATGGTATGAATGAATGAACGAATGAAAGAAAGAATAAGAATGAATTAATTTGATAGTATTTTACGCCCTCCTGCAAAAATATTTGCAGCTCTGCCTTTTGCCCAAATCGTGTCTCGAACCATAAATTCCATTTCTCTAAGTTTGTTTCTTGCAAACAATCCAACTCAACCTTGCTTCAGTTTTGGTATACTGTACATGCATTTGCCTTGGATTGGAAAATTATCAAAATCAGCTTCCTTGTTCAGATCTCTTTTGCACAGCTGAACCATTTGGTCTTGTTAGACATTTGAAATCGTTGGCTTCTTTCTTGCAACTTTCCCTTCAGATCCAAAATCTTTCAATACTGTTCTTATACGATATGGTGACATATCCACTGAATTTGCAACTTCAATCTCCTGCCAGTCGATATTAATAACTCCCCTTTTTGATGTCTTCTTTCCCTCTCAGAAACTTCCTCTGAACTCCCAGATCTGTTCTTCACTCGGCCACCGATCTCTTGATTGTTATCCACTGCACTTTTTACCGCACAGATACCAACCGCTTATTTGACCATGTTTAAATTCATCAATTTATCTATTTATTTATTTATTTATTGAAAAAACATTTTTTGTCAATGGATTATATTTTTACATACTGTGAAATTAAATTTACAATGAATCGAAAAACACTATTAAACTCGTATACATACCTGCAAAGAAGAGAAAATATCTAACTAGAAAAAAATCGACGGTAGGCTAAAAACTTTTCACAGCTAACAATATGTATGCATGCTTGTATGTATTATGCATGTATGGATAGATGGATGGATGCATGCATGCATGTGTGAATGTGTATATATGTATTATGGAGGTAAGGAGGTATGTATGTAAATTTATATGTACATATGTAAAAAATATATGCATGTGTTTAAATGTGTGTGTGTGCACAAACACATACACGGGTATATGTATGTATGTATGTATGTATGTATGTATGTATGTATATATATATATATATGAACACACACACATACACCTATGTATGTGTTTCTGCACATATACACACAATGCATGTATGTATGTTTATATGTGCGTGTTTGACTATGAATCTATAAATATGCATGTGTGCGTATATATATATATACACACACATACATATGAACATATATACATATATATATATACACACACACATATATATATATATATATATATATATATATATATATGCATATTTATACATACATTTATATATATATATATATATATATATATGCACACACACATACACACACGCACACATACACACAAATATAGTTATCTATGCATATAAAAAAACAGAGTGCTATATATACCATAAACGTGTCTATACATGTATTCACACAGAGTTATACACTTGGGTATTTAATGTACAGCAGCTGTAGTTACATTAGATAAACAATGATTTCATTGGCAATATCTGCCTCGAAAGTAACGGAGAGTAAATAAATAAATTTTTGCATTGGATTCCTACACGCACGTACGCGCGCGCGCGCACACACACACACATACACATACATATATATGTATGTATATATTCATAGAAATCATGTATATGTAAGTTTGTATTTATGTATGTATGCATACATGCATGCATGTATATGCATACATGTATGTCCATATAGAGAATTGAAGCGTCTACATCAAAGGATATATCCATAGTAATAAAGAGCTCCGTTAATAACAGGTCGTTTGTTCCAACAGGTTATTACATTGCAGTAAATCCAAGTCTGACCGACCTGCATTTATATACATAATCGGCCGACATATTTAGAAGAAAAGCAGGAAAGTAGAAACGTCATCTATAACTTATTCTTTAATTGTGTTCAACGGCTGTTTCATTAAGATGAACACTACCATATGTATGATTACATAACTGCGATACTGTTATATCGCAATACTACACAGTGGCTGTGTGAGCTACGAAATCCTCGTCGCTACTGTTATATCGCACGTTCGGATGACCTCTACTCAACTCCGACGTCTAGACTTCTCCCTTAGTCTCTACGTATTGGGCTAGCCAACTTCATCGTCTGGGGGCGTCGACACAACAGATACTTACCTAATTTAAATCAAATTTATTTTAAAGAAGTGTAACCGTTTTGGGGATTAGCGTAACATAACATACTTGGTGATATGAGTAAACACTTTTTAGATGTTTTAAAATTAATTTGATTTAAATTTAATTACGTATCACAATTATGTAATTAGATACTGGGTAGTATTTATTTGAATGAAAAATTTGTTGATCATTATCAAATTATGAGCTATATCAGAAGTTTCTGCATTTCTACTTTAATGCTAAATATGTTGCTATTAAAGATACATCATGAAAAGCATATGCACATTCTTGCATCGTTGGGCATAGTCAGTAGCGTGTATCCCAGCCAGCTGCATGCTAAAACAAAATCAGTCGCCACTGTTATAAGAAAGCATTGGATAACAGGTGTTGCAAATAGCCGATCGACTGAATAAAATCCTTTATATGCATCAGAAGTAGAAATGCCCAACGAAGTAGAAATGCACATCTAGAATTCTCACCAGCCGCTACTAGAATGATTTTCCCTTTCTATCCGATATTTATTGTGTTTATAAAAACAGCAGCCCCATGAGATATATTATCTCAGGACAGACACCTTACTAAATTTGCCATTCGCAATGTATTTGCATTGAGTGTGATACACAGATGACTTTTTAAAATCAAATATTGCTACTGCTGCATATAATGGATATGTGCGTGTGTGTGTGCGTCTGTGTGTATATATATACATACATGCATGCATTTATACATACATACATACATACATACATACATACATACATACATACATACATACATACATACATACATACATACATACATACATACATACATACATACATACATACATACATGGGGCGGGTTATTTGATATTTCTGGAGGATACAGAAACTATTTGTTTATTGAGATAGTTCTCGTTTACATTGCTATTTGTTGATCTTTTACAGGCCTATTCATTGAATTATTAGCTGCTTTCCACAGAAACATACAAAGAGAAAAACACCCACACATATATGTATGTATATGCATCTGTGTGTGTGTGTATGATGTATGTATATCCTTATATATTATGATATACCAAGTGATCACCTGATCGACTAGACTATCAGATTCTACTACACATCACTGATCACAATGCGCTTGGCATAATTTTAGCTTTCAGATGATGCCATCCCGCTGGCTAGGAGAGCAGGCCAACATCACCCATCTGATCGGAAGGACATTCTATCGCAGAGTTATTTATTACATAGTAGACTGAAACAATGCGAAATGAAGTGTTTTGCTGAAGGACACAGCTCACGGCTCGGTCTGCGATTCAAACCCACGATCGTGAATGCAACACCCTTACCACTAGGCCAGAGGGTGCTGAAATGTTCCTGGCTTTGGGTAAAAGAAAATACAGGAGAATCAATGAGTTATGATTTTATTCCACATATTCCCCTCTCAGATTCACATACTTATTTGCAGTGGTCCTTGAGTTTTTCTAAGCCCTGTAAAAGAACTCGGAAGTTTGGGCCTCCAACTAGGTCCTTTACAACACCCTTAAAGCCAGGAACTTTTCAGCCCCCGCCCCGTACCTCGTACGTATATAAGTATGTGTATATGCGTGTGTGTATGTGTGTGTGTATATATATTGTTGTGTTTGTATTGTAACCTCCTTCGGTCATGAATGACCATGGGATTGCACCTAGAAAGTTACCCTCTGAGGTACAAGTCTGGGCAAAGTTATTTATGGAAGACCAGCAGTCGCCCACGCATAGCAGCCTCCCCTCTCCACGCCACCGATGTTATCCAAGGGAAAGGTAAAGGTCGATACAACTTGGCACCAGTGACGTCGTAGCTCATTTATTAATGTGCAAGTGGCTGAGCACTCCACAGACATGTGTACCCTTAACGTAGTCCTCGGGGAGATTCAGCGTTACACAGAGTGTGACAAGGCTGGCCCTTTGAGATACAGGTACAACAGAAGCAGGAAGAAAAGGTGAGAGAAAGATGCGGTGAAAGTACAGCAGGGCTCACCACCCACTGCCGGAACCTCGTGGAGCTTTAGGTGTTTTCTCTCAATAAACACTCACAATGCCCGGTCTGGGAATTGAAACCACGATCCTACGATCGCGAGTCCGCTGCCCTAACCACTGGGCCATTGCGCCTCCACACACACATATATATATATATACATACATATATATACACGCACACACGCATACTAGCAATGCATCCCGGCGTTACCCGGTGTTATGACCTACAGGCACATTGTTTATTTGCTCCTTTCTAATGGGCAGAATCGGCACAGCTTATATATAGTTAATGGCATAATGGAAGTTATTGTTTGTTTAAAAGTGAAGTGGGAGAGTACAATTTGTATGGGTTTGCATGAAAGTGCTTTCTGTTCTTAAGAAGGACCACGAACTATGTATTGTTTCATTGTATAAAGGGGGGTTAATACGATTTTGTCCCGAAATAACGTTTTAAAAATTTCAATCCCCACCCATCCTTACCGCAATTTTTTAATTTGTAACTTAAAAATTTTTTTTTTTATTATCTACGTAGAAAAATACAGCGATCATGTATCTGGGAAATATATATTTTTTATAGTTTGATTTTTCTTAAAGAAACACTCAATGCCCCTTCCTCCACCTCGCCCACTTTAGTTTCGCTTTTGTGTGATGTTTTCCGCATGCGTAGAATTTTACTGAAATAGTAGACTTAAAAAATACCCGAACCACCACCAGAAAACCTGAAATACTAGAAACAACAGGTAAATGATATTATTTCTGAAGAAACTTCACCGCTTTCCAAAAAAGCTAAAATTAAAACATTGGAAGTGTGTAGCTTTTTGAAACTGTTGATGTGATGGGTAAAATTCTTAAAGATTTGTACTCTGTTTTTTTTTTCTACATGGATTAACAAGAAAAAATATTTGAAAAAAGTAAAAAACGAATTTGGTGTGGAAGAGAGAAAATTAAAATATTGAGAACGTGTTTTGTAGTGAAATCCTAATCACCTGTATCGTAAACATAGGAAAAGGAAGAAATTTAGGAAAAAAAAAATAAGGCGGGGGAGCGGAAATGCCCCCTCGGACATGCTAGAAAGAATAGGTAAAGGACAGGATTTCTGGGAAAACTTTCTTTTATATCGAAGATCAGGTTTTTAAATACGCTCATCACAAATACAAATTACAGAATAGAAAAAGATCATTTCAACTGGAATTGAGCTTTAAATTTGCGCATGCACACTGCAAAAAATAACGTAATTCGCACAGAAGTTTTACCTAGAGTGTGTGTCTGTGTGTGTGCATGTATGCGTGTGTGCATGTGTGTGTGCGTGTGCGTGTGCGTGTGAGTGTATGTGAAAGGATGTTATTTTATGGTATTCTTTCGTTTGAAGAAGCAAAGTTGTCAACTCGACATATATGGGATCATATGATTGTTCATTAATTTCTGCAAAATTCTTTTAATTTCTTTATGCTTTGAAGAGAACAGAAATTGAAAGAGGATAGAGTGAAAAAGCAACATTTGCTTTGAAGTGAGAGGAGACAGTGAAACATGTAGATGTATATGAAATGGACGTGTGTGTGTGAGAGAGAGAAAGTGAATGAGTGTGTGAGTGAGTAAGTGAGTGAGTGAGTGAGTGAGTGAGTGACGGTGTGTGTTGTGATGTATGAATTTTTTGCATGTATGTGTGTCACTCACTCGTTCTCTCTCTATCACTCTCTCTCTTTTTCACACACACATACACACATACATTATCTTTCATATACACGTACACAAATAGGCGGAGGTAAAGAATAACGAACGCCACCTGTTTTCGGCATAACCCTAACGCTAAACACCGGGTGTGCGTATTCTTTACCTTCGCCCATAAATACAAATGCATACATCTTTTTTGTTCGTGAGAGAGAGAGAAGGGGAGGTAGAGAGAGTGAGTGGCTGTATTTCCTCATAACATATAGAGAACAGGATTCTTTTACTGCAATTTTTTTTGGTTGTGGCTTATTTTAATACAATATTTTTGTGTGCATTTTCATAAATCTTTGTCCGAGAATTCTACGCATGCGTGAAACATCGGACGAAAGTGAAACATTAGAAGCAAATTGAAATATTGTCAGAAAATGACCTCAAAATTGTGCGGCCTGCGTAGTTGCCGAGGTTATTTTAGTTGTAAAAAAGAGTTGTTGAGTGAAAAGCAGTTTATTTGGTAGATAGATAATAAGCAGCGGTTATGTTTCGATCGACTAAGCACCTTTCTTTATTATAATACAGATGTGACTAATTCGGAGAAACATTACTTTCATTATTCACACATCGTCCGTATCGTAATTGAGCACTGTAATTTTGGTTGAAATTGAAGGTGTGAAACTACTTTCACTTTCTAATGGAACTTAGTCGTTGTAACTTTCAATATCAGCGCGTTTCACTGTTGGGTGGGTGGGGGGAGTCACATACACTAAGACACACACACACATTGACATACATTAACGCACACCTCAAGCATATCTCTGTCCCTGTGTGTGTCTCTCTGTGTCTTTAGATATATATGTGTGTGTCTCAGTCGTCACAAAACTGTATGTATACGGACAGACGCAAACACTGTTACACGCATATACTTGTCAGCCATCGGCCTAACGTACGTAACGAACTCGTGAACACATATAGAAAATGTGACGTCATCGTCGTTGTGGTGGTGGTAAAAGATGTCGTTTATAAAAGTGACTAAAAGAAAAATGATAATCTTACATTTTTATAATGTAAATAAGTGAAAGAAAATATAGTTTAGTTGGCAGCCAAACTTCATATATATATATATATATATATATATATATATATCTATATATATATATATATATATAATATATATATATATATATATATATATACATGCACATGTGTATTTATAAATATGTATGTATATAAGTATATGAAACATTCACACATATAGCATGCTCGCTGGCTGAAGTCTGGAGGTGTTACATTTATATATACCAGCTGTTTGGGTGAGAAGAAAACTCTTTATCACAGTGTTTTGACTTTGTCATCAATCCTGATTTTATTCCAACGAAAATACTTTTTCATTTTTTCTACGCTCAGTAGTGGAATTTCTATCTCACCTGTAAGTTTATATAGTAAGTTGGTCATCGAATGAAAGAAGGAAAGAAAGAAAGGATGGAAGGAAGAAAGGACGGAAGGAAAAAAGAAAAAAGAAGACCCAACCAAATAAATAAACACTGTTCATTACTTATGAATTTTATAATCAGTGCGTGTATATATCTATACATAATTACACACACACACTCATACACACACGCACACACTCATACACACACGCGCGCACACATACACACTACATGTATACATGCATACATACATATACATGTTAGTGTGTATATGTATATTTGCATGTGTATATACATGTATATATATGTTTAGCCCCTTGTGGGCAATAAAGAAATATATATACATATAGTCATATCTCTAAGAAACAAATGCTAATATTCACCAATACCTATATATATATATATATATATATATATATATATATATATATATATATAAAATTTTGATGGCATGGTGAAACTTGAAGCAAAAAAAGCTATAAATAACAGCCGGAAAGCTATTGGGTTAAAAAATTATGGTACAACGCGTGTTATATTTACAGAAGATATTTACAGAAGACCTTCGACATTTTCTTTCCTAGGAATCGGGGTTTTAACCTAGTTTTTACACGCTATTGCTTTATTTGCTTCGAGTTTCACGTTCGGAAAAAGAAAAGAATTATTTCACGTTCTTTCTCGAAGGTCTCTCAATTCTTATGACGTCAACAACAAGCAATTCTCACTGGCAGGAATAAAGTTTCTAAAAGGCATTGAGAAATTCTATAGATTGCTTTAGCCACTGGTAGAGCATTTGACATGTTTACAGAAGACGTAGGTTTGAGTCCTACGAGCAGCCTTCGGATTTCTCTCTCAAAAGGGTTTTTTGTAACCCAATATTTATTCACGTTTATTTATACCATTATTTAAATTGAGTTTCATAGATCAAAAAAGAACTATTTTATGTTCTCTTACGAAGTTTGTATGTATGTATGTCATTATTCAGTTCATTTCAAGATTTCTTGCCAATAGAAAAAGAACCGGTTTCTAACCTACATCCAAGGCACCTTCATTGGAATTTCAACATCAACAATAGGGTATTTTTGTTTGTTTGTATTTATGTATGTAAGTATGAATGTATGTATGCATGGATGCATGCATGTATGTATGTATGTATGTATGTATGTATGTATGTATGTATGTATGTATGTATGTATGTATGTATGTATGTATGTGCAGATTTGTATGTTTTATGTATTCTCATGCATATACTTGCATATCTAGACATGCTTATATATATATTTAAATGATAATGTTCTGGGAAGTTTTACAGATTTTTATAGTTCCAGTGAGGGATTGGTTCTGTAGTCTTCGAAATAGATTTCTCCTTTCTGATTTTGAGAAGCCTAATTTCTCAAGGAGGGTATTTAGGCAGAGTGTTTCATATCCCAGGGCTCCGATAATTACAGGTATAAACCTGAACTTGTAATCTGGATCGAATAACTGCAGATTTTTCAGTAGTTCAGCATAGGTGTTCTCTTTTTCATGATCTTCAGTTTTATTTTAACATCCGCTGGGCAGATAATTTCCACAACTGTGCCCAGTTTCTCTTCTCTGTCCTAAATCATTATATCAGGTCTGTTGTGCTCACATTTTATTGAGGTTTTCACTGGTATATTCCTATTTACTATGAGTGGCTAAGGTTTCTGTCATATTGTGAGTTCTTATTTCTTTGTCCTTGTTTTGTTACAAGTGCCACTGTAAGATGTATTTTCATCCACCCCTAGATATCTGTAACATTCCTCATCAGATACGGGGGAAATAGTCAAATCATTAATGGAGATGTTACTAGTCTGGTTTATAGTTTTCCCCCTTTTCACACCCATATAACAACATTTATCCTGACCAAATTCCAACCCTACATCCTTTGAGAATGTTGTAACTAGGTCGACGCTCTTTTTCATCTCATGCATATACTTTGTATAAAGTTTTAAGTCATCCTCAAAGAAACAGTGTGTAATTTTTGTACTTCTCTTTCCTTGTGAACCAGTGAGATTTCCTCCAGACTTCCTTAACATAAACGACAAGGGGTTTACAGAAAGTATAAACAACATCACAGAGAGGTTGTCTCCTTGGAATATGCTTTTGCGATACTGTATGTATGTATGTATGTATGTATGTATGTATGTATGTATGTATGTATGTATCAGGAGTACATTCACTTAACCAGAATGTAAAAGGTATTCGCTGTTATTTTGTCTGTTTTACAATTCTCTCTATAAGCTTTGTGTGTAAAAGCACATGGAGACTAGTATAGAGGAATGTGTTTAAAATAAATGTAAACGTGTTTATTTTGTGTTCAATATACTATTGAAGACAAAATAAAAACGTTTACATTTATTTTAAACACATTCCTCTTGTGACCAACAAGAGAAATTATTATTATTATTGAGTGAGAGAGCAGTGCATGCCATCAAAGTGACACTGGGGTAAAATATACAAAGCCCAGTATACCCATCATGACTACCCGTCTGATAAGGGTACACCAGGCACATGCATCACAACCATATGTGCGCGACATGGTGATCTCATAAAAAGATAAACAGCACATGACCTTGCAGGTGGGGCCCAGTTAGAATTTTCTCCAGGTTGAGTAGCCCATCCCGCTCACACGGTCCCTGAATAAGGGTTGTTTAAGGATGTTGAAAAAACCACTCATGTTTCCAGAGGTGAATTATTCAAACCCCAAAGAATTCCTCTCAACACATGGCTATGATGCTCCCCCACTACTTCTGCTCATGATCAGAGATGCATATATCGTCAGCCACTAAGGGGCATGCTCAACTGGTTATGGTCAAGCAACTGACAAGCAAATCTGTGGTATTGAGCAGAATATTTGCTGTAGCCCATCTTTTATACCCAGACAATAATATTATTATTATTATTATTATTATTATTATTATTATTATTATTATATTATTGAGTAAGAGAGCAGTGCATACCATCAAAGTGACACTGGGGTAAAATATACAAAGCCCAGTATACTCATCATGACTACCTGTCTGATAAGGGTACACCTGGTACATGCATCACAACTATATGTGCCTGACATGGTGATCTCATATCAAGATAAACAGCCACTAAAGGACACGCTCAACTGATTAAGGTCAAACAACTGACAAGCAAATCTATGGTATTGAGCAGAATATTTGCTGTAACCCATCTTTTATACCAAGACAAAAGAATGTACATGATAACACTTCCAATCAGTTTAGATCAGAAGCCATGAGAGCCACTACCTGGTACTGCATCAGGGCAACCTATTATTATTATTATTATTATTATTATTATTATTATATTATTATTATTATTATTATTATTATATTAAATGATTTTTGACTTTGTCGAAAGAACTCATATGTTTGTGAGGGCCTTGTCATTATTTCGTGATAAACTTTTGATGAACCAGCTATTCTAATGCGTGAAACTATTTCAATATGCATCTTATCACTTCTGAGTCATTATGACCACCTATTTTTGTTTTTGCTGATTTAATCATTGTTTAACAATATTTACTTGCCCTTGATAGCAGCACAGTTTTGATAAATTAAAGTTACTCGCAAAGTTATTTGTGTTAGTTCATACTTTATTGTTTATCTTTCATGTAGTTGATATCCCTTGGGTTGTTTGTCTCGGATATCGTGATGTCATACTATCATATATACATATCTCTGGACCCAATTAATTTTATACTTTTTTATACTTAATGACCATCTGGAGAAGAATACGAGAAGCTATTTCAATATGTTTTCCCATAGAAGACCGTGTGGCGTTAGTCTCTAGTTTTATTTATATTTGGAGACAATCAGAAAACTTCCACAAGCAAGATATTCCGTTCTACCAGTTAGTTAAAGATCCCTCTACACAAATAAATTTCTTTATAAGTTAAAAGTTTTGTCAGTTTTCTAGTACGATGTTATTGTAGGCTGCAATATATATATATTTTTTTTTTTTTGAGGGAACTTCTAATTAGAGATATTGCCAGAAAAGAAGAAATGCAGTTGTCAGAAGCTAGACAGCTTTTGACAATAGATTTGCTCGATCCAGGTTAATTTAGGAGTTAACAACAGTACAGTCAAATTTAACACTCAATAGGCCGTTTAGTATTTTCTAGTAAACATTTTTACACTTTGAAAATCTTGCTTAATTCTTAAATGACTAATTTTGCTTTAAGAATTTATCTGTTGGACAAAAATTAAAACTCTTAGAAGCTTTCGGTAAAACAGTCTTGTTTAAAATGTAAACATTAAGACGTAGACTAGACAAAGGAGAAGACTAGACAAAGGAGAAGACGTAGACAAAGAAATATTAAATTTAAAAATATAATTAGATAATTTTCTTGAGAAGAATAGGATCGTCTTTCCTTTTGATCAAGATAAATGCGTTGTTTATAGCCATTAAAACGATAAAGAAAACATAAATATATAATTGTTGGAAATTGCAAAAAATAATCCAACTAGCAAAATGGAATTTAGCTCCCAGTGCCGAAATCCACCCCGCTCAACTAAAGAATTCGTGTCTAATGATTGTACAATATTTTAAAGTTCTTTATTTTTATCTCTCAGTAGAAGATAAAAATTGTTTCGTAATACCGTGCAAGTATTCACAATCTTTTAAAATGTCCAGCAATCATTATAGATATCATCACTATAAAGGTATTTATATACGTACAACCAAGTTTGGCTCAATACTTCTGTGGGTTGTGATGTTATATGTAGAATAGATTTTCATGCAACTGCCTTAAATATTTGCTGTAAAACAAAGCTGTGAGTTATTCTTAAGTTAGTCAGGTTTATCAGGTGAGATTCTTAAAGTCTGCTATGGACGTAATATCTAAAAGAAGCTCGAAGATAATAGTAAAAAAATAACACTGATAAAAATAGAATGGTTCTCTCATTCTATCTCACACTCTCTTTAGCTCTTTTCTATTTTTTTCTTTTTACCTTCTGATGCCAAAACACTCCTCGAAAATCAGGTAACTTAACAGTATTTGAAATCTTTAAATTATTTCTAGGTAGTTTCTAGACGGAAGAAATCCAAAGAACGCAGTCATCAGCATATTGAAACAAAATAATTTTGTGAGTAAAGGTGAAAAGGAAAAGTTGAAAACTTGAAATAGAGAAAAAATTGGTGCAAAATGATTGAACAAGACGATACATACATGGTGATTGTTCCATCTTCACAAATGATTGCCCTCCGTTGTCAATGGCATTTCTAGTCTACCATGTATGACTTTTCATATGACTATTCAGTCCCGCTGCAGATCTGCATGATTTGAAGCATAGGTAACAGATGGCAGTTGTGACTCCCACTGAATTAATCGTATCACTTTGTGAGATTCGATCTCTGTGAACCACCATATATCTCTTCAGACCTGAAATCAACTACCAAGCTCTCTCACACACTACACACGTCGAATCACCCGGTCTCGGAAGAAGGACGCTACATATAGTTGATCTTCCATTGGCTTCAAATGATTGGCATACCCAGCCTTGGAAAGGAGTACACGGCCACACGTTTCACACTGGCAGCGATTTATGCTCACGGCAAACTTCTCGAAAGTTTTACAATACACATACATGCACACACACACACACACACACACACACACACACACACACACACCATACATACAGATACATAGATAAACACACACACTCACACACACTCTCACACACGTATATATATAGAGAGAGAGAGAAAGAGAGAGAGAAAGAGAGAGGGAAAGAGAGAGAGAGAAAGAGAGAGAGAGAGGAAAGAGAGAGAGAAAGAGAGAGAAAGAGAGAGAGAGGCAGACA
>NC_043007.1:61842054-61844554 GCF_006345805.1 Octopus sinensis | reverse complement strand
TGTCAAAATTTAGGGAGAATTACATAAACACACACACACACACATATATGTATATATACATATACATAGCTGCTGGTGTGGCTGTGTGGTAAGAAGTTTACTTCCCAACATTATGGTCCCTAGTTCAGTCCCACTGCGTGACATCTTAAGCAAATGTCTACTATTATAGGCTCGAGCAGATCAGTCTTGTGAGTGTATTTGGTAGACAGAAACTGAAAGAAGCCCAACAGTTATGTTTGTGCGTGTGTATTTGTGTGTGTGTGTGTGTGTGTGTGTGTGTGTGTGTGCGTGTACCTTTGTGTCAGAATTTGTCCCCTGCCACCGCTTGACGGTGTGTTTAGGTCCCAATAACTTAGCGGTTCGGTAAACGAGAACGATAGAATAAGTATCAAGTCTCAAAAAAGGATATAAGTACTGGGGACGATTCATTCAACTAAAAATTCTTCAAGGCGGTGCCCCAGCATAGCCGCAGTCTAATGAATGAAACAAGTAAACTATGAAGAAAAAAATATAGATAAAAAAAAATATATATATATAAAAGCTGGCGTTTGGAACATAGATCAACTTGTTCAATTTACATCCTTTTAGAGTATGAATTTTGAATCATAGAACCGGGAGCAGTCTTGAGCGAAATGGTATCAAAGGAGTTAAAAACAGAAAAGGTATATTGCATGATATAATCTAGAAAAAAAAAAATAAAAGTTAAACTAGAAGACGGAATGATTTCGGCTGGAAAACTTTTTGATCTTAGCTCAGTAGGTTGGGGGATGATTTCAGGCAAAACAACACCTAGATACATTAGATTAACGTGAAATAGGTGCTTTGACAGCGTTTTTATGAAGGAAACAGAGCGAAAGGTCAAAGGCAGGCTTTATATTTAGAGCTTAAAGCAAGACACGTGCCAACTGATAAGGAATGCTTGGTGTTCTTGAAGCGGCAACGATAGTTGTAAGGGCGGACATGTCGGCGGCAGCGGCAGTAGTTGTGGGAGGATGGTGATGGTTGCTATGTAGGCAGTGTTGATAGTTGTTATAATGGATGTGATGAAGGTGGTAGTGGTGGAATTGATGGTGGTTGTGTCGGGTTGTTATCTGGTGGATGCGGTGGTGGTGGTAGTGGTGGTGGTGTGTGTGGGGGTGAGGATTATGTAAGTGGTGGTTGTGGTAGTGGTGGTGATTGTAATAATGGTAGTCGACATGAGCGAGAAACTTCATAAATGAAGAATTAATTCCTAAATTGTTGGAAGGCAGGTTTAGAGAAGGCGCGGGCTAAAACTACGCGCCCTTCCCCTCCATTGGTCAGTTGAAGCTTTGACAGTGTCACGTGACAGCTGGTGCTTTCTGCTGGAGCTTATAGCGAGTATTCAAAGGGAAATTTGGCAGGATTGTCAGTCGCCCGCTGACATTTGTTGACGCTGTATCGAAGAAACCAAAGAAAAAAAGAAAAAAAAGGAGAAAACAGAAACGCACTCAACGCCAGAGCGAAAGAAAGGGGCCGCCACGTCGAAAACGGTAGAGGAGTAGGGACCGAAACCGGACGTGGTTCCTCCTGATGATGTCTTTAGCCACTCGATCCTATAAAGAAGCTGTTGAGGTAGCGAACCACGAAACGTAGTTGGAATTCCTTCCTGCGTGTGTGCGTGTGTGCGTGTGGGTGTGGGTGAGAGAGAGAGAGAGAGAGAGAGAGAGTGAGTGAGAGAAAGAGAGAGAATGTGTAAAGTGTGCGCACACAAACATACACACACACACATCGGATCGGAATAATCATAAAATCAAATATTAATATTTAGAATGCATTTAATGCATACGTTTGTTGTAGTTAAGTAAGTTAGCCGATGCATATTTATATTTATAACCCTCATCGATTCACATTTTAAAATTTGATAGTATAAACATTTTTTTAGTCCTTTATGTAGTAACTGACCGGATAGTAAATAATTGGCCGGATAGTAAGTAGCCGACCGGATAGTATAAGAACCAGTTAAAATACAAAATTTGGCATCGCGGTGTTATCAAGTACTGTTTAGTCCACAAAGACATTCATACTGACATGGTAGCTACATTAGAGAGTGACGCTCCAGCTTTATCAACAGCGTAAAAGTAGCCAGCTGAATTTAGGAGGGAAAGGAAGAGTCTTGAAGATGACCCGAGGTCCGGAGGTCCTGTAATTGCCACCGCCGAGGATCTTCAAAAAGGTCACATCATCAATGGGGAGTACTATGCCAACTTGCTGAGGTAGTTATGAAAGGCTATCAAGATCAAATGCTCAGAAAAACTGTCGAAAGCGGTCTTGTCTCATCAGGACAATGCTCCACCACACAAGTCCTTGGTTTCAGTGCTTGCCCTGCATGACTAGCTTTGAAATGGTTGATCATTCTCCCTCTTCTCGTGATTTGGCCCCATCTGACTATCATCTGTTCGCCAACAGGAAAAAAAAATCCACTTGGCTGGGAACCGGTGTTGCAGTAGTGATGTTGTCATATCTGCTGCTGATGAATTTT
>NC_043007.1:61829554-61837054 GCF_006345805.1 Octopus sinensis | reverse complement strand
TTATTGACAAATATACGAATGGATGTTTTTTTTCTGACTAATAGACTCTTGCTATATACATATATGTATATAGCATTTACAACAGAACACGCTTTATGTGCGTATTACAAAGCATAACATATAAGAGCAAAGATAGAGATAGGAAACAGAGTGCCTGTCGGTGGCATGTGTCTATATATTACTTTCTACCATTCAGTCATGTGATCTTTATCTTGACAGTGATCGAAGATGTTTGAGTGTGTGTTGCAGCAACAGCAGCACATATTCATATCCAAGAATAATAATTATCTGTAGGTCGCGCTAAAATTCTAAACAGAATAAAAATGAAATAACAACAAATGTAAAGGATTCACTTGCCAAAATATATATTGTGAGACTTTTGTTTCTTGATATCTTAGTCATTTGTTCATAATTGTAAACCTCATTCAGTTTAGCCATGTATTTCTGTTATAAACCAAGGAAATATCAAATAAAATTTAGTGAAACAAAAAGCAAAAAAAAAAGTTGGGGTGAAATAGATCCACAGTACGAATTCTTGTCGTGGCCGAGCGATATACACCAGACTTCAAAGAAATAAGGTTCCGAGTTTAATCCCCACTAATGTAGCATTTCAGAAACAGCAACATCTAGGAATCATGACTTAGGTGGGCTTGGCTCCCTTAACGTGTCAGGAACTAACGAACCGAAACACTTGCTTCATGGGATCTCAATGGGAATTCATCCGCTGAAGATTTCTCCTGCTGCCGCTCGCTCCGTTGCGAGTTTCCACTTACTACCATAGAGATTACACGCGTATATTAACAGATTTGAGGAGAAAATGTTCCTAACTGAAGAAATAATGTAAGATTGCTTCAATAAGGAATAGGAACCAGGTCGCAGATTAAGTTTTCCAGAAGTTTACCGTAGCCATTTCGTATTTGTCACTTATTTATAGCAATATGTATTTTTGTAACATAAGGCGAAACCGATAGGCTATAAAAGTTTATTCATGTTCTAAATTCACAACCTTTCAAATTGCCTTTTGTTCTTTATATTTTTCCAGAGTCAATGAAATAAGTAACGGTGATCAAGTATAACACTATGAGAAAACCTTTTTAACAGTGTGCTAAAAGAAAGAAAGCAATACTTATTTCTTTATATTAGTATAAAATGCTCACATTTATAAACGAGAGCCATTTATGATCGTTGGTGTATAATAAACTTAAATTTTGTTGCCTTGGGAGGTCAATATGCCAATAATAATAATACATGTACCGATTCAATATCTCTTCTCTATTCTTAGTCAATTAGTTAAATATCTAACCAACTAACCAATCGATCGTTTGTTTAATGTGTCGGTTAAACAATCAAGATATTTAACCAATTGACCAACAATAAAGAATTGGCATAGACCCAATCCAGGTGTTATTATTTTTTGCAAAATGACCCTCCCAAGCCACAACAAGATTTGTTTCAACACACGAATTCATGTCAATAATCTTGCAAACCAAATACAAAAATAAAGTTAAATTTAACTTTCATCACTTAAGAATTGAAACTGGGTATTCGGCTCTGGCGAGGCATAATTCTACTCTGCAATACTAGCTACCGAAATTGCAATATACATATATATATTGTATGGATTATAAATTATATATATGTCAATGTGTGTGTGTGCATTAAAAAATATTTGGGGGATAATTTCTTGATACGTGATAATTTCTTGATACAAATCACATTATTTAAATAATGGTTTTCTTAAATTAACAATTATTTAAGTATATAAAAACAAATCAGTTTCCTTCCATCATGACTGTGTTAATCTGTTATAAAAGATTTTTTTGATATAGTTCTCTACTGCTAATTTAAGAAAGCGTTTTGCAAATATAATACGCGCTCGCGTGAGTAACAGAATAATGGAATGTTATGACATTCATATCTTTCCAGGTATGAACTTCGGATATGAAGTAACTACAACAGTTACATACCGAGGAATCGAAACTGAGTCGCATATTTTACGGTGCTTGCTCGGCAATTTACAGAAACATGAATCATTTAGCTGGATGTCAGGAGCTATGTTAAGGCAATTTCTGCTCAGATATGTATTAATAAACAAGAGCATTCTCTAGAACTGCTATCATATGGTAATCTGCATTTCATAATTCCAAGATGGGTGGGTCATGTAATCTAAGTAAGTAATTTATTTTGTTTGTTAGTTTTTCAGTTCTTTTCCATTCATTTGTATTTCATGTTGAAAAAAATACAAAGCAAAAAGAATAAGTAGTAAGAAAAGACTGACAAGAGTCGAATTCGTTTTGAGAAGGTACAAAACAAAGATATGATTCTGGTGAAAGAAGAAGAATGGCGTGTTTCTTATCAAGAATGCAAGTAAGTAATCGAGAAGTGCTGTAAACTTCAAATGGCATTGGCAAGCATTTTTATTAGGTGTGGCTTCAATGGAACAAAAATAAATTCCCCTTACGATGTTAGATACAAAAAAAAAAACGATAGAAGGGAGATTCTACATTGTTTTTGTTGCCACAATCAAAGGGCTTAAGTAATGTATGTGAAATAAAACAGGTACAAACAGGAATGTAAACAAAAACCTAAAACTGAAGATTTTAACTCAAGAACCTATGAAAATCAATAAAAAGCAAATTGAATTCGAAGAATGCAGCCCACATTGAATCGTCATACAGAGGTTCTAATGTCTCTAGGATGTTTCTTGGTTAAGTATTTTGCGATTTGAGCTAAATGGTGGTGATGACGAGTCTCAAAACAAAATGAATTGTTAGAGTATCATAAAAATGGTAGTTAATTTGTGTATCTATGGTGAACAATTCTTGTAGTTTTCAGATCAAAACACCGTGTCTACACACACAAGTATTTTAATATAAGAATGTTTCAAGTGTGCATATTAATTTAATTCTCCCTTGGTCAGCTTTCGCACAAATCAATAAATGTTTTTGCTTATCGATTTCTATAACAGAACAAGAATTTTTTGGTTTAGTTCAGAGTTTTCGTCGCTGAGGAGAGTAAATCAGGTAGAAACACAGTATATGATGATACCCTGGTGTTCTGAGCGAAGCCAGGTGCTTCATTGAGAAGTTTCTCTTCCATACAGAAATTCATTGAGAAGCTTCTCTGAGACAAAATATTACAGCTATTACCGTTCCAATTTCTTTTTGACGCATTATGTGTATATAGACTGATGTTTAAATTTTGTGGTAGTAAAATTTTCCATCCAATATTGCTTCCGAGAGGATTTAAAATCAGAATCGGAAGCTAAGAGAACACCTCTCAATTACATAGTTTTCCCTCTGCTTACAGAAATAAGCTGTACTTTTATATGGTATCGTTATTTACAGCTGTTCAAAATGAGCCAAAACTATTTAAGTATACGGCATCTGTTGATGGGTTGGCCCTCAACTGGCCAGCTGAAACTCATTTTAGTTTATAAATCTGAAATACATTCCGATGTGAGAGGAAATGTAGCAATAAACCACCTACATTAATATACAAAGAAACATTTACAGCAGGAAAATACAGGAAACAGGAAGTGTGGATGAAATCAATCAGTTCACCTGTATGTTTTACCAGAATGTTTTCGATATAAAGTAAATCATAACTAGATTCCCTACGAATTTCTATGTTGTGGCATAATGAAGTGAAAATGTTATAACCATGTGTAGCAACGCATCCAATACATTACTTTATAGTAGATATAGTTGTAAGTGGTGGTGATGGTGGTGATGATGGTGGTGGTGGTGGTGCTGCTGCTGCTGCTAGATCTCTGTCATTCGACGAGATTCAGTTCTTCTGTGAACTGAATCACCTACTCTGAAATTAACATGCAAGTGGCTGAATATTCCACAGACACATTTCCCCATTAACATAATTCTCAAGCGGAATCAGCGTGATACGGTGTGCGACAAGGCTGTACCTTTTGAATTACAGGTACAATCACCAGTTGGGTCTCTATACTGTTTCCAGTAATTGAATTTCACTCACAAGATATATGTCAACTCGAGGCAATAGAAAATGACATTTGCCAAAGATAGTATGCAGTGGAATCAAAATCAGAACCTCGTGGTTTCGAAGCAAATTTCCTGATTATTCAGCTATATTGCGCCTACAACTGTGAGCATCAAAGTACAATTAGATGCGTGTTGAAATTGAACGTATTTTGAGCCATCGAATAACACTGACGTGTATCTAACCAACGAGGAAGCCTCTATAGGTTTCCTTGATCTGCTTGATATAGTAGCGAAGTTTTTCTTAAACTAAATCCTGACCCCTTAAACAAGTAAGCACACATTGGAAAATATAGGTCTAGATCCCTTGAAGTAAATATTATCTCATATGTCGGCATCATCACCACCATCATCATCATCATCATCATCATCATCATCATCATCATCATCATCATCATCATCATTTGTAATAGGTTGGCAAGGTTCCAATCCCCAAAGTGTAAATTCTTATGAAAATAACAATAGAATAGGGTGCAGCTGTGTGACATAAATTAACATCCACCTAAAGCCTTAAAATATTGGAACCGTTTCAATTATTCCAGTTCTTAGTGTTCTTTACTGTATGTTACATCTCTGACGATAACGTGTTTCGATTCTATTCCTTGAACTGTAGTGCAAGAATAGGATTATTTAAGTGAGAAATGTCAACAATCTCAACCACCCAGCCTTCAGAGTATTACTTTAAGATATCTTATTACTTTATAACGTTCAGGATTGAATTAAAATTCATCTGACATTTTTAGTATTATATACCTATTGCAATTAATCTAATTAGACCTTGCCAAATTTTCAACAGTTTTTCGATAATAGATCTATAAAAATCTAATGGAATATAAGGAACAAAGTGTACAATGACCTGTATCTAACTCATTTTACAAAGAAATACTTATTTGGTGTAATAATGGCTACAGAAATATTTCTCTAGAAATGTTTTCGGATGTTTCTAAAATAAGAGTTACAATTGCTGGGAATGGAATACCATTCAAATGTTTAAATACTCAACAACAAGGGTCTGTACAATCTTTCTGTATGGTATTAGCATCCCTCTTATGTCGACTTCATGTGTTTCCCTTCACAATCAAACTGTGACTTGTGAAATTTAACACGAGTCACATTAATCTATTCTGTACTGTCTTGTTTCTTTCGGTCATATTATTCACGGTTTGTGACTGAAGATGACTTTTTACCTTTTCTAAGTAATAAATGCTTTAGAAAAATCACAAACTGAACTTTACTTTCTACTGTTTAAAGTAGGTGAGAATAAAATAATGAACAGATCCCTATATAATCATACTTCACTGCCACATTATATAAACTAATGCCCTGTAGAGACGTAATCTATCACTCAGTTTAAACGAACAACCTGATCTTTGGGTGCTTTCAGTGAAGTACACTTTGTTATAAGCATTCGAGCCAAATCTCCGGTCTTGGTGTAATTTCCACCCATCCTCCTACAATATGTGATGGGTTCTGCTTTTCTTCTACTGAGTAAATGAGGATCACATAGGTAGACATTATATAAATATTAACTTAGACTCTGTAATCACATAGGTAGACATAATATAGACGTAAATTTGTAATGCGTGCTAGAGTAGTACCGTGAGTAGAGTATTATCGTGAAATAATAATATCCACCCGACTATTATTATTTCACGATAAATATTGGTCCAAAGGCCCTAATTAGGAATTCTAGCTACCGCAAAATTATGTGGGAAAAAGACAAATCATCTTTCTGGAGTAGGATGCCAGTCTGCCGCAGATAACTTTGCCCAGAAAACTCGAACTTGTTCATAAAAGCTTCTATCTATTTGAAAAATGAAGCTAAATATGATCTATCGACTCATATTCCTTTCCGTCATCGCATTTTTGACCTTTCTTTGTGGTTTTAAAGTTCCAAGAATTAAACATTCTATTACCATCTTAACTAATTAATAAATTTATATTTAAGTGATCCCCTTGTTTCAGATTCTGATACCTAATGATATCTAGATTTACACATAAGTGATTTGTGGAATCTGTCGGCACATATTCTTTTATACTGAACTGTTCGAAAAACAGAAAACAACGGGAAAAGAACGCATGACTTGCCTTTCGTTTACAATAAATGAGTACGTCATTTAAACAAAATCAAGTTATCAATCAATTAACATGTTTAATTTAATATTCTGTGAAAATAACTGTTGCTAACATATCTCTAAAATCTAGATGCAATCTGAATATACATGATTTATAGCTATAGGATATTATTCTCCCCTTTGTAACAGATAACGTCTGAACTCAACTGACAAACTCATTATTCGTATTCAATTATTCAGACAACATTCGTCAAAGATTGAAAATGCATCAACAGATACTCATAGTCGTTGCTCTTATATATATATAATATATATATATATATATATATATATATATATATAATATATATATATATATATATATATATATATCTTGTTTGTTTTTTTCTGTTTTTGCATGAATTATTTACAATAGTTAGAAGAGAAGCTAGCTGTGTATTACTGGAGAAGTAAACTGTAGGTGGTAATCGGATATAATTCCATCAAAACCAAAACGAGAAATGGTACAGGTTAGGAGTACACTATAAAATGGTTTCTCTGTGTAAACGTAGATGTTGTCGGTATAATAATCTGAGCCATACGGCAGATCGCGCAAAACAAACATTTCACTCAGGTATGTTTACATAAGAACACACACACGCACACACGTACACATTCACACACACACACACTCACACACACGCACACACGCACACACACACAATCACACACACACACACACACACACAATCACACACACACCACACACACACCACACACACACACACACACACACACACACACACATATATATATATATATATATATATATATATATATATATATGAAGTTTCTTAATGTTATGAAAATACATCTATTAGTACGTTAAATATATTTTGATAATCTGATCATAGTCATGATGATGATGATGATCATCATCATCGTCATTCAAGGAACCTAAGGTTTGTTTTTTGAATGAGAGGAGGCAAAGCAAGGTATGACATTCATGTAATTTTCTCAAGGGTATTGCAGACATAAAAATAAGAATGAAATAACTTTTTTAGCAAGGGAGTCAAAAGCTTTCCACGGTTTTGGCTGACTGAATGTACTTCAGTATCAAAGTACATCTGTGTACCCCTTTGAAACGAAAATTAGGGGATAAATCAACAAACAGTTCACGAGGTGGAAATCGTTTATTTGCGGTAGAAAAGAGGTGTGGTCTGGTTTCATACTTTATAAAATGATAAAGACTTGGAAACAAAAACTACTTACAGACACGCTCTGCGTGAAAATGTATAGATAAGGTCTGTGCTAACATATCTAATGAGGCAAAAAATTATAATTAATCAAAAAATTATACACCCGTGTTGAGGAGAATGAATCATTACCATAAATGATCAATCAGTTGTCAAGAAAGGCAACCCTGAAACTTT